>NC_133361.1:50856749-50917511 GCF_049309525.1 Garra rufa
AAAAATCGTTTGACACCTTAAATAATTGCTTAGCAAACGGTGACTCGCAACTCACAGTAAGAAAAAGGGCTTTTTTCCCCCTAGAAAAACATTCACAACATGTTTTTGCCATGTAAACAAACATCCAAACAACAACATTAACAGCAGCCCATTAATTGCTTTGCCAAAAGGCTACTGGAGCTATTTGCTGTCTTGTTGTATGCCAAATATTAATTTTAGGGGCACAACAGTCTGAAAATATATACACATATATTTCCATTAACGCCACTATTTTTAAAAGACCGATGTCCTTTTAACGTAACAAAATGTTATCTTTAAATGGTTCATACACTACTAATTGTAACTGACTTAATGCAACGGTTTGCGAAAACTTTATTTTTTTTTGCCTTTGATCACTGTTCTAAAAAATGGAATTGTGTAGAAATGACAAACTATAAAACTACACAGCTGCATAGAAAATTTACTCTGTATAATCTTTACAATTTTAATACTTCTTTAATGACATTTTTCAACACAGACATACATTTGCTTTAAAATCCTTTTAAACGATCTCATTAATTTTAATTTCAAAAAGGTTTATCCAGGGATCTGCTTGAAGTAGGATAGAATGTCCGGAAATGCAGCTAGTTTTGCTTCTGGTTTCTGAAGATGTACATCCATGGAAATAATGCACCGAGGCTGCGGTTGTCTTTTTTGTATTCCATTGGAAAAGAACGATAAATGTAACATCCATCACCGCGCAGCTCAATATGCTGTCCTTTTTTGAAAATTAACAGTATGATTCCCAGTCCATGAAAACCAGCATGTCATAATCCGAACTGTAAAATTCGACCCACTGTCTGAACAATAACAGTTTGTTAATGTTTACATCACAGCTGAAAGATGGCAAAATGAAAGAGTAGAAATAGTGTTTTCTGCCTTTCGTTGCCTCAGCCCACGAGTTAGTTAATTAGTGCCCTTTTAAGTGGCTCCCCATTGGATCCTTTTAGCAAAGGTTGCAAAATAAGGAACAATGCCGTTTAGTAAAAAGTTGCAGACACCTACATTTTTGCCTTGTGCCTTCCTCCCACACCGTTGGTGATGCTCTCTATTCAAGCACCTAGAAGAAATGCATCTTTTTAAAGTTGCCTGTTTACAGCTGCCTGTGTATGGTGGAAGTCATAAATCTTACGTAGCCATAAACGACGGGGGTAGTGTCCTGAATAATAAAAATAGAGAGAGAGTAAGAGAGAGAGGGAGACGTGGTGTTTGGCTTAAGGAGAGAGAAGTAGCAATATCTCTTGAACACCTTCGTGGTGTTTTTTTCTTTTCTTTTTTCCATTTTGCTTTCGCGCCGGCTTTCTTCCTCGTTTCTTTTTCGTGTCTTTCCTCCATCCTTAAAGGATATGTTGATATTTTTGTCCTTTTTGTAGTGAAACTCTCTCGTCTTTTACCGTGCAAGCGCCATCCATGCTACTCGAAAAATTGTGTGACCAGGACTCCACAGAGCTTCTTAATATTAAAAAAAAAAAAATCTTTCTTTTTTCTTTTTGGTGATTTGTTTTCACACCCCTCCCTCAGGTCTCAAGTCCGCCTGTTGTCTGTTCTCTTGTTCTTAAACCCTCACCTCATTGGTTTTTATATTTTGCGCATAAGTTATTATACTAGTTGGGTGTGTTGGCAGGGATGTGATGAAATATTAACAATACAGATAGAATGTTGTTTCTGCCTCAAGCTAGAAGCAAGCCGGCGCTGAGAACGTACTTCCTGGTAATTTAATATACACCGCTAGAGTAAGAGAGGGAGAGAGAAATGGGTCCTCTCTGCTATAGTTGCCTATTAAACAATGTTACTAGAGCATAATAGTTAAACCACACAAGTGAAAGAGACTCGGGGAAAAAAAACTCTTCAGCTTCCGTTATAGACCCTTATCTTGTCCCGAGCGCCTGCAATTAGCATAAGTTTTCACTGGTGACGCTGTTTGATGGGGATTAACGCTTGCGCCTCTCACATCCAGCCTGCTCCGTTATTTCCAATAGCTGGAAAGGCCTGGTATTGACTACATACAATAACCTAGCAAAGACGAGCAAATAACACCAGCAGACCCGGGCCCCGACATGAGACGGGGAGATGTTACGGCGAGTCGGGAGCCCACCTCGGATTATGATGTTCAATTTTGCGCCGTGAGGAGAAGGCGAGGGGAGATTGAAGGCGAAATCTGAGGCCATTGTTATCTGCGAGCAGGGCGTACCAGTCGACAGGGCGGCCAGGAGCAGTGCTGCCTGTCCATTTGCAGCCCCCCTCGCATACCTCAGATCTTTCATGTTAGACCGTCTCCCCCTTTCGCGAGCCGAGGGGAATCGTCCAGCAGCGCCCGCACTCTGGCGCGGGGCAGCCGTGCTCGAGATACCCGGCGTTTGACGCGCGCTGTCTGGCTGGAATATCGAAAGTGGTATGAGCTTTGGGCTTTTTTATTGATTGCAGCGTGGCCGAATGTGGAAAATATGATGCCTGCCCGCGCGTCTCTCGTCAGAGGCTAAGGTAAGCTTGGTCTGAAATAGGCTATCAGTTTGTGAATGGCGGTATGTGTGTCCTAGTGATTTATGACCGTATGACTCCAAACGCGGTTCAAGAAGAGTTCACAATGCTTTAAGCTTCCATTGAAGCAGGAGCTTTCTTTCGCTACCTCTAAATAAATGCATCCCAGATTGTGTTATCTAGTCTAATTTTGGCTTCGTTACATAACAAAGGAAATCATTTTGGGGGATGTTTGTTTTCATGCATGGCATTGGTAGGAAAGCGAGCGTTTCATTTTTCAAAACTGACTTGGTGTTTTAACGCGAGCAAATAAAATGCGGTGGTTAAACGCCAGTATGAAATATTCAAATGATTTTAACGATTTCAGCAAATGCTTCGATTGGCACCAAGGTGTGTTTTCATTTGATATTGAATTTGCACGTTCAAGGCCTATTCTTTCCGAATGCAAAGACAGTGGGAGTCTCTAATCGAAATATTTACTTACTATATTTTGGGGCTTTATTTGCAAGCCATCCTTTAGAAATTTACATAAATATCAGGTAACTTTCGAACAGCAATAAGGCACCCAAGCAATGTTATGTTGTTTTTGTTGACGTTTGGGTTGGTCCTGCTCCTACTACGTCCGCTCTCGACTCCGTAATTGTGTTAGGGTTGAATCTACAGAAAAGTTGGTTATTGTGTTACCGTAACAAGAGGGCCAAGACATTACGTGTTCCATTTAATGGAACTGCGATATGATTTCATATCTATTATGCCTGTTTTTATATCCCCCTTCTTCCTCTCCCCTTTCTCTCCCCTGAACAATTCCTTAGAGTAAATGATTAGGATTCCGGCCGTCCTCTTCGAAGATAAATGACCGACATTTGTGACGTGTTGAGACTCAGTCGTTGTCCAAAAGCTGTAGCTCATATTTACGCTTTATACAACAGAAAAACAAACCTCTCTCCTCAATATTTACAGATTTATTTCTAAATTAAATACTAATCGCAGGATTAGAAACATATAATGCAGGGAAGTACATTTTATAATCACAAAGAATTCTCTCTTCGAGAAAGACGAATACACCGACTATTCCAGTTCAGTTTAACAAAGGTTTTTTTTTCTGTTGAGTTGAGCTTCTACAATGTATTTATGATCCCTTAAGCTTATAATGTTGGTTCAAAATGTTATGGTAGGTTTTTAATCGCTTTACCTTTTGTTTTTAAACAAACAAAAGAAAAAAAATACATATACTGTTTTAGAACAATGAAATGTCAGGATGATTAATTTAGATGGTATTTCAAAACCACATATTATATTTTGTGGAACACGTTATTATTATTATTATTATTATTATTGGATAGATAGATAGATAGATAGATAGATAGATAGATAGATAGATAGATAGATAGATAGATAGACTGACTTATAAAAACAGTATTATTCCTTGCTTGATCAAAAGAGTATTTGTTTTTTTCTTTTTTGGATTTGATTTTCGCAACGAAAGCAAATAATTAAAAAATTAATAAACAAGCACAAGACGCTAAACATGGTTTATGTAAAACAGGCCTTCGTTACACTTGTCGTGTATGTGTATGTATCCAACGAAATATAAGACAGCATTAAAATATAAATGTATTCTTCCTGACATTTTAGTACACTTATAGTAATATCCACATCATTTTTAATTTCCAGCTCAGGCATACAATTTGTAGCTATGGAGGAAGGACACGAAATAATTACAAAAATTGTATTGCCCACTGTGAAGTGAACTTGCAAGTATTTGATAAAACAAAAGCCACAGTAGTCCTCCTGAAACATCTTACGCAATCTCCTGGCTTCCCCTTAGTCTTTTTAATAACATTTACTACCCAGGCGAGTGAGTGAGAATAAATGCCAGGTGCCTGTAAGTGTTTGAGTGATCGTTTTCGCCCGGTCCTCTCAGCAACCCCAGAGCCAAGCTGCGAGGTCTTGAGCTTTTTAAAGGGCTGGATTTGTCTATTTCGGTCCAGCGACCATTATGAATAACACCAACCGAAGCTTCCGGTGAAGCTTTTCCTGTGCGTTCATAAAGGCCAGCAACAAAGTTAAAGAAACACGATGCCGGTTTGTCAGGTTTTAATGTTGCCCAAATACGTATGTTTGTAACTGGAGAAAGCCCTCCAAAGATGGCCTTTGTGTAGGAGGCGAGAGCTCTCATATGTCCGCAGAACTCGCCTGTATTGTCCATATTTTTTTCTTTTAATAACGCTTTGCTGTCTTTTATTGTGTTTATTCAGTTCTGTTTTGATTGCAAAAATTAAATATATATGAAATGTTTTTTACGCAATATCAGAAGCTCAGAATGGAGCCCTAGTGTCAGCAATTATCTACCAGTGATTTCTATAACATTTTCATGTTTATAATAGGACAGTATATATTTATTTATTTGCCTACCTAAACACATATTTTAGTAAGAACAATGACCACAACACAAAACATTTATTTAAAGGACAGAAGCAAGATACATCTGTGATAAAAAAAGCACAATTTAAATAACATTTAATAAACAAAATGTAATTTGAAAAAACAGTTTTGAATAAATGTAGTCTTTCAGTTCTAACCCTTATGTGTGGTTTGTTATGATGTGCTAAAGAGAGAAAGTGAGACAGAGGGGGGAAGAAAGAGAGAGAGAGAGCATCTGCAGGCTGCGTTGTGGGAACATGCTATTCATGTCATGGCGTCTTTCAGTGCAGTAAGATGGATTTACCTCGCGCCCCTCTTATTATGTGCCTCTTATAACCTTTCAGGTCAGCTTCCAAGAGGCCATTGGAAAGAGACCGTCACGTGACATCTAGTGCCAATGTTCTTCCAGAAGGTCGTCAGGACCCTGGTAGCCGGTAACTCGATTTTTGGAAATGCAGAAAACGACCTACTACGACAACTCGACACTTTTCGGAGGATACTCGTACCAGGGGGCAAACGGTTTTGGCTATGATGCCCCGGCACCAGCCTTCCAGAACACAGCGCATCTTGAGGGTGACTACCAAAGGTCTGCTTGCTCCCTACAGTCGCTCGGCACCAGCGCACCCCCACAGCCTCAGCATGCCAAGACGAAAGAGCTTAATGGCAGCTGCATGCGGCCCAGTCTGCCACCTGAACACCACCCACCCCCCCAGGTTTCCCCTCCTCAGAACGCTGTAAACGTTGCTGCCTCAAATGCCACCCAGCAGCCAGGCGGTAGCGGTGGTGGCGGGGCTGGCAGCGGGGGCACGGCCAAATCGTCATCCAAGTCGTCCTCTCTGGCCCCAAACCCAGCTCTCACGAAGCAAATCTTTCCTTGGATGAAGGAGTCACGTCAGAACACCAAGCAAAAAAACAGCTCCCCTAGTGCAAGCTCAGCTAACGGTGTGTTTGCCAAACCCCCTCTTCTCTTCTCTTCTCTTCTCTTCTCTTCTCTTCTCTTCTCTTCTCTTCTCTTCTCTTCTCTTCTCTTCTCTTATATTCTCTGCTCTTCTCACCCTTCTTGACCAAGACAGATGTTGGCCAACATTATTAGCTTGAAATGGGATACAATAGGGGTGGGACTAAATCAGACCATGTTCATTTTAAATGTTTTCAATATTTTTTTTTAGTAATTTGATGTTTAACAAGAGTATGGGCCAGTCTAATTGTGATTATATGCTTATACACTCTGAATATCTCTGACTATAAAAGTGTCAGAAGAATCAGTACACAAAGATTATTGTTCAGATTTTAGATAGCAGCAATGCCACATCACTTGTCATACATAATTATTGTGTCCAGATAACAGAGGATTTCTCCTACAAGCCTCTGAATCTGCATGTAGTGGTTTGTATCGTCTTAATCCTCTCTGTAAACCGTTCAAAAGACAAACCATGTAGCAAACACACCGTTGCCTAGTGCACAGTATGAATCTGGCCCTGGGCTTTAGTTGTAATGTGATTTACATACACAAGGTCAATGTTAGGGCATGCGTCTCTTAATAAATGCCAAAGTTATGAAGTGTTGACAACCAATATCAGGGGGATAAGTTTTTCATGGCCGGCTTTATTAGTGGGAACGATGCATTCAATTTCCGTGTGGAGTAATTATGTTTTATTTCATTCTCACCCCAGCGGAGAGCAGCGGTGGTGAGAAAAGCCCTCCGGGTTCTGCAGCTTCCAAGAGAGCACGCACCGCTTACACCAGCGCTCAGCTGGTGGAGCTTGAGAAGGAGTTTCACTTCAACCGATACCTGTGCCGGCCGAGGCGTGTGGAGATGGCCAACCTGCTCAACCTCAGCGAGCGGCAGATCAAGATTTGGTTTCAGAACAGGCGGATGAAGTACAAGAAGGATCAAAAGTCGAAAGGCATGGGCTCGTCCTCGGGGGGGCCATCCCCTACAGGAAGCCCACCTCTCCCGATGCAGTCCTCAGCTGGTTTCATGAACTCTATGCACTCAATGGGCAGTTACGATGCTCCGTCCCCACCGTCTTTTAACAAGCCCCATCAAAATGCATACGCCATGTCAACAGCCTATCAGAACCCAATGAAAGGTTGCCCACCCCAACAGAAGTATGGAAACACTGCACCGGATTACGACCCACACGGGCTACAGGGTAACAGTGGCACCTACGGGACACCGAACATGCAGGGTAGCCCTGTGTATGTAGGAGGTAGCTATGTTGATGCCATGCCTGCCACTGGGCCTTCTATGTACGGCCTCAATCACCTACCACACCACCAGTCGGCAAGCATGGACTACAACGGTGCCACACAGATGTCGGCGAACCAGCACCATGGACCGTGTGACCCACATCCGACATACACGGATCTGTCTGCGCACCATCCTTCTCAGGGTAGAATCCAAGAAGCACCCAAGTTGACTCATCTGTAGCAGGTTTGGACAAATAAAAAAAAAATAAAAAACAGAAAAAAGCAAGGAAAAAATGAAAGGAAGACAAAATGAAACAGACTAACCCATGGGGCGATGCAATGGGGTTGAAAAAGATGATCCAGTGGTTTCTTGCCATGACTAGAACACCGGTTTGTGTCAATGTTGTCTTTCCATTCCTACGTGAACATACCTGAATTTAGTATCCATAGGTCTAAATACCCCTTTAAAATGACACACTTCATGGAAAGTGGCTAGTTTATGCCAAGGAATAGACTGTATAGCTGTATGACCTCATTCAATCATCCTAAATGTTTGTGTACTTCTTCAGCATTTTCGCTGCATTCCTCACACTTTGGAGGGCGGTACGGTATAGCTTACATTTAAACCTACTGGTGCAAGAAAACCACTGGATTGTTTTCGTCCACCACCCTTATTTCACATACCTCTTTTTTTAAACGTTTCAAAAACCAGTCGATTTTTTATTAACTTGTTCCAAAAACAGCAGCAGACTGGCACCTTGTCTTTAGCAAAGACACGGTGATGAAGATATTCATCTCTTTTAAGTCCGTTTTACACTATACTACCTATCACTATTAATGAGAAGTAAATATAATTTTGTTATGGCTTTGACACAGGGTAAAAAAGAAGAGTTGAGAATACTATTCAATTAAAGTTCATTCCCTCGTTCTCAACTCGCTGCCCCCTCCCCCTCCCCCTCCCTCTCCCTCATACTCCTTCCCCAGTTCTTTATCTTTCCCAATCTTTGGGTTCGCCTACATTAGTCCAAACTAATATGAAAGGCCCACATTTTCTCATATCTTGACTTAACGTGGAAACAGGGTATATTTGAACAAAAATGCATGTCCGGGAAACCAAGCTACGGCGCAGACGTCTTTGTTTACGCCTAATGCGCTCTCGTCTGGGCATCATTGTTGCACTTAGAGTTTACATTTAATGGGTGAGGAAGAAAAGTAAATCTTATTTTGAATCGGAAGACCTTCAATCAGCGTCTTTCGCTAAGTGTGTTCAAGTGAACATTCATAAATATATATTTATTTGTTATAGCCAGTTTAAATACTTTCTTTTTTGTATTATTTATCCCCATGTATTTATATCGATAAAATGTACTTTTTTAGTATCTACCTGTTATAAAAAAGACGCTGTGTTCTTGTCATTGTAACAAATTAATTTTTAGTTCTTGTATTTTAGAGATATGTAGGTTTATGTTACCCTTGTATAAATAATGTCTTGACTTGTACAGGGGGCGCAAGAACGGAATCAAACCGTTCCCGCATAGTCGAGATTTAGACGAAATATAGCGAAACATTTTGAGAACTTCATTTGTCCTTTGTAACTACTTTTATTTCCTTGTTAAGAGTTGGTTGTTGAACAATTCTTTAATAAAATGTTATGTTATTCATTTCCACTCTAGAAGTTCATGAGTTTACCAAACAGACTAAAACACTGAAAAGGGTGGGGGTTCCTCGAGGCCTGTGAAAAAGCCCTGGAGGCCGCGCCTGCAATGGTCACGTGAAGAGAGTCCAATAAAATCGTTGAACACTCTTATTACTGGTTATGGAATCAAAACAAATGATTACAAATAATCCCAAGTTTAAAGGAGAAAGGTACAGATATCATATGACAAAACATATTTTTGCATGTTGGATCTCGATCGATGGTTGTAGCCAAAAACAAAAAAGAAGAGAAAAAAATGGCTGCGTTACTGTCTGTGCTGCTTATTTATTTAACAACAGATTTAATTCTAGCATGCCCAGGTTTTAGACAACTCTAGACAAGGAAATCTGGAACCGCGTGAATACAAAATAAACAAATATTACAAGAACAGTGATAACACTATTTTCATTGCATGCACGAAAAACATACCAACGCGGCTGTAAACGGTTTGCGATTACCTCTGATTTTCTCAACATGTGACTGCTTAAACGTTTTATACTGTTACAAACATTTATACTACCTTAATATGTCTAAAAATCTAATAAAACACACAAAATCTGTTATCAGAATAAAAAAATTACACACACAAAAAAACAAGTTTTTGCATTTTAACCAAATACACAGAAAATAGTCACATTTGGAGGTAGTGTACGAACGTAAGTATCAAACAGTCAAATATTCTAACTTCTGCATTTTACATAGATCGATAGATAATTACAAAATAGGATATATATTAAGAAATGATTGAAAAACCGCTGTCCTTGGATGTTATAAATCCCTTTAAGCATTTAACGCAGATCGTTGTTCAATTCGTCCCAGAATATTATTATTATTTTCCAGCGTAATAAAATCCAGTTGAAAAAAGGATAACTTGACAATTGTTTATGCTACTACTGTCCGAAACAGAAACACATAAAAACGCACAAACAACAAATAAGAGAAAGTATCAGTGCGTCCCAGTCCTTCTCAGTCGGCTCCGTTCTGTAGTAAAGGAGGGCCTTTCAGATTGACCCCTTTCCGAAGTGCCCACGGCCTACAGCTTGCTTTGTATTTCCTTTAAAATTCCCAGACACCCACACAGGGTTATAGCCGATCTGTTTCCACTGTTCTTTTAGACAAGAAAATCGACGAAACGAAGCTCGGGCTGCAAATCCGAACTACTGTGAAGTCAATTTCAGAATAGGCTGCAGCACAATTTAGTTTTAATCTCTAATCCTATCGATGCGACGCGCCAATGGAATGTATCCAATGCAGAAAAAAAATAATTCTAGAAAAAAATCCACAAATCTACGAGGGAATAATGGGGGTTTTCTTTGTTGTGATCTTGGAGGAAAAAGGCGAATTCTTGAGGGTGGCTGCTGTCAAGCGCTTTGCCGGCGAAAAGATTGATCACCCTTGCTGCCTCTCTACTCCTGCTCTAAAAATATCTACCCCCTTTCCCCATTCGTTTTAAACTTTGACGCAACCAATTTTGCTTAGTTTTTCATCAAATAACATTATTTTGTTGCTTTTTCCCTCCAATGTGCAATAGAAATTCAAGTCAACACATTCAGTCGTAAACGCGACCACAGGATGAACTTTTGGTTGTTGTCACAGTCAACAAATGTTATACACACCACTAACAACTATTTTTCGTGCGGTATTATACGTCTAATCTGCACCTTAATTTTAAGAAATGAGCAAAATATTTATAGAAACATTATTTGACAATTCTCTAACCTGGATTTAGTGCAAACTTACGCGCTTTAAGGTCCCAGTTTTCAGCAATTCTTCAGAGGCTGTGTTAAATAAAATAAACCATTAAATAAAAATCTAATTTGAGGTAAACCCCAAAATAATTTATTTGTATCGTAATGGTTGGGAATCTCCTATTCGGCAACTGTGGCAGATAATCTCACCAACACTCTTGTACATCCTTATTTATGTGCTTGATAAAAGAAATATTTTTAGATCTACATCTAGTGTCTGTTACTCTTGTCAAAACTTTTAAGATTAATGACCCTTGATTGTAAATACGTAAGAAGCCATATTGTGGATGTGCTTATCAGGCAAGGGCCTGTGAATTACATCACCGGTAGTTCTGCATTTGGATTGTTATTGTCTAACATAAGAGGCCCGCACTTTACCTCTCATGACAAAACAGCACTGTCCGAACACATGGCAGCCGAGAGACTTTTTTTGTTAAAAAAAAAAAAATATTTAATCTATGTTACAATAAGAACTGAATTATAATATCCTGTTGTATTTTTTTTATCAGTTCAGACAAATATTGCTTTCTTTTGCCACCAGGCCCCGAATTTTGATTGGCTGAGACGAGTCATGTGACCAGGAATTGGCTGCAATTTCGCCCATAGTCTTCAGTTTAGTAGACCCTGGTCCCCATACGCTAGTAATATCACCAATATACACAATTATTAAAGCCCGCAAATGCCGTCATAGCAGGAACGCGAAATAAATCCCAGCTTTTTGGATGTTATTTTTTGCGTATGTTGGTGTCGTTGGACGCCCTTTTTGCCCAGGCGAAGCGATGAATTTTGAATTTGAGAGGGAGATTGGATTCATCAACAGCCAGCCTTCCCTTGCAGAGTGCCTGACGTCTTTCCCCGCTGTCCTGGAGTCATTTCAAACTTCATCAATCAAGGACTCGACAGCAATTCCACCTCCTTTCGAGCACACCATCCCTAGTCTGAGTCCCTGCACAGGCAACCAGGCGCGACCGAGGAGCCAAAAGCGAACTGCCTCCAATGGCCTCCAGCTCCGGACACAAACAGCACCGCCGACGCAGCACCAGCAAGGCCCGGCCCCGCTATCGGGTGGCGCGCCCCTGGCCCACGAGTTCCCATGGATGAAAGAGAAAAAATCATCGAAGAAGTGCCCCAAGCCCGGAGCCACTGCTGCAGCAGCAGCAGCCTCCCCTTCTCAGGCATCCTCCGGCTACACAACCGCGGGACTGGAGTCCCCGACAGGTACGTTTATCAAAGCAGTAAACGCGTTTGTTCTGCATTTTGGACATTTTCCCCTGAACGAATCGTGACTCGAATAGATGTCAATGTAGCTAAAACTTTATTAAATTTTAATGCCTGTTATTATAGCCTAATCAAAATGATTACAGTATGATTTCACATGCCTGGAATTTTTATGCAATTGAAAAAAACCTGCCCTTTCGAAATTGTTCTTTGTCCCATTTGTATGTGATGTACGGCATAACCTGCTTTGGATGGGATGGGATTCGAGCTCTCTGTATTTAGGCATAATCTTTAGTAATAATTGTGTAATTTTATCTGATGTCTAAATTTCAAGCACAATTAAGCATGCATGATTGTTGTCCAAACATAAATATATACATTTTAAAATCCCGTTCCAGTAATGTTTTTAAAAGATAAAAAGGCACCCCTCCCCCATTTCTTGGCACATATACAAAACTGTGCACATTCTGAAAGATTACGTTGCCATCCTACAGATAGTAGATCTTGATCTATAATAACGATTTAATCGCAATTGATGTCAGCCGAGACTCGATATTTATTCATAACCATGTTTCATGGCTTGGGGAGCCATTTTGGATATCAGTATAAATTGTGAAAGCTCTGGAACACTACAAAATATGGGGCTTATACACCACGCTGCTCTATTACCACAAGACATGCCTAACCATTGCAGGCATTGCTACATGACAAGCCCAAACCATAGGGCAGTTCTACACTGGGATTTTATTGTCATCTGGACAATTTCTCACATAAAGTTCGATGACTTCGCATTTTGTATGGGACTTATTTCTGTTTTGATTCTTGCAGAGGCTCAAGGTGGACTGGATAATGGTAGCGGTTCACGGAGGCTGAGGACCGCATACACAAACACGCAGCTACTTGAATTGGAGAAGGAGTTTCACTTTAACAAATACCTCTGTCGGCCCCGGCGCGTTGAAATAGCAGCACTTTTGGATCTAACCGAGCGCCAAGTCAAAGTGTGGTTTCAGAATCGACGCATGAAGCACAAAAGACAAACTACACACCACCGGGACGGGCAGGAAGGCGAGCCCAGCGGTTTCGAGCTCCTGGAGGGAACGGACGCTGCTTCGCCGTATTCGAGCCAATCATTGGAAGTATCTGGTTCTGGCTCTGGTTCGGCAGCAGCCTCCGAGAGTGAGACTTGCCCGACAACTGCCTCCTACACGAACAGTGCGGACAAAAGCCAGCCCACGCCTGAAGAGGGCCAGGCGAACCAGTCGGAGCCTGCATCTGTTCCTGACACAGCGGTTCACTCCCCCCCGTATCCAACGCCTACTGCAGATAACCCCACCACAATGGCTGAGGGCCGAGCAGTTGGGCCGGAGCATTCGTTCACAGAGCCGCAGGATGCCACCTCTCTGCCCGATTTGAATTTCTTTTCGACGGACTCCTGCCTACAGATTTCGGACGCTTTATCGCCGAGTTTGCAGAGCTCACTGGACAGTCCAGTTGACTTCTCCGAGGAAGATTTTGACTTGTTTACGAGCACCCTTTGTACTATAGATTTGCAGCATTTACAGTTCTGAACAATTGTGACATCATAAGAACTCCATCTTATTGCAGTGTCACGAATGCTTCTCGACCGCAACATTCCTATAATAAGACATAAACAGTGAAAGTAGACATCTCCCTAAACAGTTTTTTATGAAAAACAAAAAAGGCTTAAAAGAAAGCCTAAAAGGAAATAAATTGTCCATTATTTTGAAAATACGATGATGTAATCTTTTTGAATACACATCGAGATGGCCCCTGTCGAAGTTTCAGGTATTTTATTGCCTTTTGATTCTCGGATTTTAGTTTATGTCTACTAACAGATGAATGGTTGCGGACTTTTTCAGTGAAACTCAATCATTGGAATCTCAGGAATTGTGTCAGACATAAGGGTAGTTGAACTGCTTTTAGGAATTCTCCCAAGGCGGGCGTTGTCCCTATTGAATAATTTTAGAACTAGTTTATTTATTGAGATTCTTTAATAGTAAATTTCAAATTTATTTATTGTACGTTATTTTCATAGTTGAAATAATAAAAAAATAAAAAATAAAAACAAAACATAACATGGTGGAGCGAGTGTGACTGATTCTCTAAGCTTTAATGAATTCTTTTTCGTTAAGAATGTTTAATATTTTAATATAAATCAAGACATTAATTTTACGAATTTGTTCTTTCTCCGTGGTATTGATGTGTTGTGATGAAACAGTCCGCAGGTTGAATGAATGTCTGAGGAACGTTAATAACTATATGCATAGATTATTCTTATAATACAAATTATTATTATTATTATTGTTATTATTATTATTATTATTATTATTATTATTATTATGTTACTATCATTTTATTGTGATGAGTGATATTCTGTGTCATTAGTAGGCTATTCGTACAAGAAAGAGGTTGGGACTGCATAAATTCAAGAAAAAAAGAATAAGCCACTAAACTTGTAGTAAAATTTCAAATCTATTTTCAGAACATAAGCAAAAAATCAAGGGTTCTTTTTAAACAATGCAGCACGAACAGTGATTATTCTAAATTTGAAATTAAACATGAAAACAATATATTCTTCACAAAATCTACTGTGGTTAATAACATCAGACGTAAAAGGCAGCAGCACTGATATTATTTATTTTATGGCTGTTTCAACGAGCGAAAAAACGCCAAGGGATAATCTGCAGGAGGGTCAAGCGCTTGACTGGGTTGTGGGCTCCCATGGCTGCACTCGCCCTGATGCAAAATGGCGCTTGAAACACAATGAAAGATATGAACAATAAAGCGGCAGCCATTATGGATAGTTTAGGCTGCAGCTGAGAGCGGGATGCTACGAGCTGGCTGGTTGTTAGTTTAGACATCAATTTAGACAAACACTAACCAGAATTATGTAAGTTAAAAACAACGATTTTATTACGATCATTATTATTATTTAAATATAGTGTATAAATACAGAACACCATATGTAACAGCTGGAACTGAGCATTTATATAGGAGATAATCTTACAATAACACAGTGGTTATTTGGTGTAACACATCTGCTATAATACTACTTCTAATAATAGAATAATACATTAAAACACTGCATATTGCACAAAAAGGCCTTCATAAATGTTATTGACTATTTTATTACTTCTATTTGCCTTTAACCCAGATAGAATGTACACAATGTTTCCATCACCCAGGTCTGACTTCTGTTATCTCTGTTATGAGTTTGAAGCAGCAAGTAAAACAACATTTCAATTCAGTTTAAATATTTGAATAGGTCTTTTTTTTTTTTGCTTGGTTTACATGAGCAGTACCAGGTAATGACCCCTGTGTGCGTTGAACAGGTGCTTTGCTCATATTACTGGAAAGATGGATCTGGTCACAGTAGCTCTATGGCAGCTATGAATTTTACGCTGTATGTGTACAAGAGCCACACACTGAATTAATAAAGTACACATATGGACAATTTAATGATATCTAATCCCAAGCAAAAGCTCAAGTTTGCTGCTGTGTCAAGAGTAGAAGAGTGACATACAGATGGATAAATACAACGACAGATGTCTCTTGTGCTGATCAGTAAAAAGGAATGTGATTTTGGCCAGCCGGCTGGCATCTATCCCTAATTTCTAGAGTCCATTTCAAATCATCAAGTTTGATTTCCAGTATTTAGCCTAGTTATTTCTTGTTTAGGTCCTGGTTTGGGATTTCTTAATTTCCTTATGCCAGCACATACAGGATTCGTTCACTCTCTCATTTCAGACATCTGCCCTACTTCTGTTTAATTCACCTTAGACAGGTGAGACAGAGACTTTACATATCTACATATCTCCAAACTATAAACAACTTGTTCCCTGCTCTGAGGCCACACAGGATTGGTAAATATTATTATATAAAAAAATAAATAAAAAACTCCAGTGGTGATTTTTTTTTCATTAGCCTGATAATTTGAGGTGTGGCTGGGTCAAGTTTTATCTCAGTCCCTATGCTTTGCTTGGTGGCCTGCCAGCTTGTATTTATCAGTACAGCTCTTTCTGTTTATATATTTCGCAGAGCACAGTACTTTGGGACAGCAAAATCTAAAACAAGAAGAGGTGTGGTGGCACAGGGATTTTCTCACATGAGAAAATGGGCCAATGTTTACTGTGGTGCATCCTGGGTAATGCTATGCCTGAAGCAGTGGTGGGACTAGCCAAGATTAAAGTGGAAATGTCTCCTGCCCTATTTCAGTCAAACCACCATGAAGGCTCAGTTTAATCACTGAAGTGGTTAGGAAACCAAAGTACTTTGTCATTGAACAACAACAATAACAATAGTAACAGCAAAACATTATCTTAGCTTATTTTAGAATGGCCTTATAAGACTTTACGGTTAGCAATGTAAACACATCATATTGGATTATGAGCTCTGTAAACAGCTCCCTTTGTAGTACCTCTTGTATTCATTTGTTTAGCAAACACTCTTTGTTCATAAAAGCCTGCGACTACACAGCTACTGGTCATATGCTTATCAAATGAAGCATTATAGCATGCATGTGAATCAAAATGGTAACTGGCAGTTTAAAAAGAACCCCAAAGATATTAATGCGACAATACCACTAAGATGCACCATTCTGTGCTCTGAAAACAGGAAAAATCTGACTGATTACAATGCCACCTGAAACCCTCTCCTGTGACATTTCATAACGTGAAACATTTAATAGCTTGAGCAGTTCAATTTGCATACTTGTTGGCAAGAAGCTCATTTTACTGAAAAACAAGACACATCAGCTTCATCCCTATTCAGTCCCTATTTTTAAAGCTTATGTACAATGAAATAGATATAAAAAGAACATTGTATGGACATTTCAAATGCATATAGACTATCTGATAATCATTACATAATGTTTGATAATGACATAATAAAGAGGGCTTTAAAAATTTAGGTCTCTTCTATTTTGATCTCTATTATATCTCTTCTATGTAAAGAATGCTAAGAAATAGTAAAAGGATACTGTACAAACTAGAAATACTGAAAACAAAGCCTTTGTAGCAAGTTTGCAGATGTACACACAAACCTAATTATAGCATTAGCCATGTACCTATCTGCTAATTACTACAACTCTAAAAAGGAAACAGAATAGGTGTGAAGCTGACATGCAGATAAAGAGATGGACAAATACAGTAATATCAATTTTAACCCCAAAACTCAATGGTTTATCATTTAGTTTGATCGCTCACTATATTCACAGAAATAAAGAACACATAGTTTTGATAGCACTGAACCTTAAAAGGATAGTTCAATCATAAATTGTAGGCTTATTGGAAACAAATGCCTTCATATACATTTCTGCAAAACTGAAAAAAATGTAGGCCTATCTATATGTACAAATGACTGCGGTATTCAGCAATGAACACTAGAAAAACTCAGACATCTTTCATTTCTTTTCACACAAAGTATGATTTACAGGTATAAAGTTTTGATTAATAAAGACTCATTTTCATACAATTACTTGCAGAATATAAGGTTATGACTTCAAAACAATTTTAACATCCTGCACGATTTGAAAACTGATACTTTTGAATGTTGCCATCACATATACAGCTTAATATGCTTGAGTTTTCTAATTCGGTAGGTTTGCTTGGTAGCTCTCGTGATACGGCGTTGCACTTGAGCGATGAAAAGCTCCGGTGCAAGAAAACGTGAAACTATGGTTCGACAAAACAGCTCAAATCCATATAAGGAAGTTAAAATACCACTGGTGCATCAACAAATGCATTTTTATATCACTTTTGCATTTGTTAACACTACCGGGTAGGTTTGGTGTAGGGTATATTTCCAACACGATAGAGCATTAACCTTTAGCGACACTTCTCGAATATTTTAATTCTGAACAGCCGCAATACGTACACCTCAAGCAGCGTAATAAAAATGCAGCAATAAGTGCCTGTACCAATGTAATAAAAACATGCCACGGTCACTTATTAAACGTGTGTTTTAGCACAACACTCTGGACATTTTACTTTGAAACTGCTGCAAAATGTGCAGTAAGATACGTAATTACACCGTTGCAGAAATGTATGCAGAGGCACGTATTTTCATGAGCCTCGGTTGGAAAATTACGTTGCTATTTATTCACCCTCAAGTTGTTCCAAATCTGTATGAATTTCTTTCTTCTGATGAGCACAAAAGAAGATATTTTGAAGAATGAGTGTAACCAAAAAGGTGATGGTCCCCATTGATTTCCATAGTATTTTTTTCCATACTATGGATATCAATGGCTACCAGAAACTGTTGGTTACCAAAATTCTTCTAATATCTTCTTTTGTGCTCAGCAGAAAAGAAACTCATACCGGTTTGGAAGAACTTGAATGTGAGATCACAGAAAATTCATTGTTGGGTGAATTATCCTTTTAAGTGAAATTGCTAATAAACCCAATACACTTTCATAGTAATTTGGCTAATGCATTCATATATATCTGTGCGATCTGCTTATACATGTGTGTTTTCATATACATTCAATTCTAAGAATTCATACAAAATAACTACCTCGTAAATACTATTGTCATTAGATCGGCAGCGAAAAGTCTTACATTGGGTGAGCCAGAATAGTCTTTGATAGACATATCTTGCAGTGTTCATTCCTTTTCACCATTTAAACAATGAAAATAAAGTAATCCTTCAGTATGTTAACATTAGCAGTATGCCAAGAAAGCTCACTGAAAGCATGGTATACGTTTCAAAATGTTTTCAAAAGACAGCGACAGCTGGTGATGCACAAAGAATGGGATGGCCTGTATATTGGCTCAAGACCTTGCATGTCTTTCTGCACCAACTTACAAAAAAACCCTACCCTGTTAAATAGAAAACGGCTTGCAGGGGTTTAATCTGGGCGAACTTTGTTAGTCTGTGATTTCTGTGTATTGATGTTGGCACACCTGAATTTTCAATGACTAGAACTCCTATTATGATCCATTAGACTAAAATGAAAAGTTTCCTTGGTACGTAAAAGTGACAAAAATGGAGAAAGAATAAAGTTCTTGTTTGTAAAAATGACAAAAGCATTTGCATATGATATGATGCTGCTGGTGTTTATGGCATGCTGATCCCCTCCTTCAACGGCAGAATCAGAAACAGGCGAAAGTATATGAGCTTTTGTATGCTTGAAGCGGAGCCTTCACAGCTGTCCATATCTTCTCAGAGGGTGAGGGGGCATTCATGAACACTTGTACAGTATCTAACAGCAACACATTTTTACCCTTAACCCTGCCAACAAGGGAATGTGTCGACAATACCTTGGAGCAATCATGCTCAGTTCTGCTGCTATAGTAGACAAGATGACAGCTTCAAGTCACCCAAAAAAGTAATGTATCCGGTGGCATTCCATTGAAGGCAGCTCACAGGCCAAAGCAGGTGTGTACTACATTCTATCAGTCCTTGTACTGATTTGCAGTAAAATATTGTTTTTGTTCATTGACTTAATTATTGATTAATAATGTCCATACAATCTATTAATATTAGCTCATAAAATCACTGCCGTTCAAAGGTTTGGGATCAGTAACATTTGTAATATTTTTCAAAGATGTCTTGTCTGCTCATTAAGGCTGTGCTTATTTAATTAAAAATACAGGAAAAACAGTAATATTGTGAAATATTATTGCCATTTAAAATAGTGGGTTTCTATGTTATTATACTTCAAAATAAAATTTATTCCTGTGATGCAAAGCTGAATTTTCAGCATTATTACGCCAGTCTTCAGTGTCACATGATCCTTCAGAAATCATTGTAATATGCTCATTTATTTTCAATGTTGGAAATAGTTGTGCTGCTTAATATTTTTTTGGAACCTGTGACAATTTTTTCGGTATTTTTTTGATGAATAAAACATTAAAAAGAACAGCATTTTTAAAAACAGAAATCTTTTGCAACAACATACACTACTGTTCAAAGTTTGGGGTCAGTAAATGTCTTCAAAAAAAAAAAAAAGAATTCTGATAAAGACTTACATTGTTCTTTTTATTCATTATTCATTATTCATCATTCATCATGGGGGCAGCCGTGGCCTAATGGTTAGAGAGTCGGACTTGTAACCCAAAGGTTGCAGGTTTGAGTCTCAGGTCCGGCAGGGATTGTAGGTGGGGGGAGTGAATAACCAGCACTCTCTTCACCCTCAATACCACGACTGAGGTGAGTCCCTTGAGCAAGGCACCGATCCCCCAACTGCTCTCCGGGCGCCGCAGCAATGGCTGCCCACTGCTCTGGGTGTGTGTTCACGGTGTGTGTGTGCGCACTTGGATGGGTTAAATGCAGAGCACAAATTCCTATGGGTCACCATACTTGGCCTCACTTCACTTCCTTTCCTTTCCTTTCATCAAAGTATCACAGGTTCCAAAAAAAATATTAAGCAGCACAGCTATTTACAACACTGATAATAAATCAGCATATTAGAATGATTTCTGAAGGATCATGTGACACTGAAGACTGGAGTAATGATGCTGAAAGTTCAGCTTTGTATCACAGGAATATATTTCACCTCAAAATATATTCAAACTGATAATGGTTATTTTAAATGATAATATTACTTTACAATATTAGCATTTGTACTGTATTTTTGGTCAAATAAAAGCAGACCTGGTAAGATGCATATATAGTAAATCTCAGCAAAGATTTTAATGGAGCTTCAGCTTTCTTTGGTTTTTCTCTAGGATCGAAAAGTGCACTGCATTAACGCAATTTTCAGTCTCTTTTAAAAAGTGGGAGATGGAATATCCACTCAGAGAGTGCCTATCATATTCCATGGCTTTCTGCGCAGACAGCCAACCAATACGGTAAAGAGGTAATGAACAACATATAGAATGTCATGTGACCTCCTGAAAGCTTGGAATAGAAGCAGAGTGCTTTAGCCCACATTGAGTACAGTATATTCACTTATCATATTTAGCTGCCTACGACATGTAAAATTCCTAATTTGTTTCGCCTCAATGAGCCACTGCAAATATCCCAATCACGCAAAGTAAATAATAGACTCGAAGGCGTTTTATTGACATTATACAAACACTATGGTTTGTAATCTGTAGTGGTGCAATGATAAGCATATATCAATCATGCAGAATGAGAGATAAGGGCCCTGGATATTTTGTTTTTAATATAAAAATCAATTCATCAGAGCAACAGCCGCTGAGTAAGCAGCATTACCCTCAGGCCACTCCACAAAGCTGTACATTGTGCATATTTACAATCTCGCAAATTGTTTGTGTATGTGTGCGCGCACACCAAACACACTCACAATGAAGCTTAGTAATGGTGGTTTATTAGTCATGTAAGGTGTGAACCATAAATTGACGCCACACATATCAATTCCTCTTATAAGAGCATCAGTGGTGACTATGTTCGAGGAATAAGAAATACGTTTACCTAATGTGTGACTTATCAACAGCTTAAACTATCAGACTCATGCTTTAGGTACTGAAAACTACAAAATCAGTTGACCCAGCATGGTCCATTCACATACATACTTGACCCTTATACCTCAGCTGTCAAGAAACCAGGCTTGTGATGCAAAATTTTCAGCAAAACATGCAATTTATGTGAAATCAAAAAGATAAAATACAGCTTTTTGGGACAGTGCATATTGCATCTCTCCACTAACGATCAGCATGCTAATAAGACTTCTATAACTTTTTGTGTCATAATTTTGGCTGTAAGAAATGTAGAAATAAAAGTATGTGAAGGGCCTAAAAATTGTCCAAAATAAAACATATAAATGATTAAAAATTTATTTATTTTTAAGTTTGATGTAAAAAAAACAACCCTCATACTGATAAGTAGAACAGAGGTTTTTAACGTAATAACGCATGTTAAATGCCACTCTAAATGGCTGTGACCCCATGAAATGGCATGAAACTTTAAACCAGTGACTTTATGAAAATGTGTGTGTACATATCTAGCAAAAGTACTTAAGATTTAGTCACACATGGGCAACCTCCACTTTGCTACTCAACCACCTGGAATGACAACACCTGCCCAGAAAGTTTACATCTGATTTGCATATAGTTGACAAAGAGAGAGTGCTCTATGACAGATTTGACAGCGAGAGGTTAATTTTACATAGGCGCATTGAGAGAAATACTGAATAGTATGTATAACGATCTGTTGTGAAATACATTAATAAAAATAGACAAATAATGTGGATACTGCACCGCAAAAAAATGACTTTTTAACTGCAGTTTTTGACTTGCTTTTCAGTTAAAATGTTGCTAGTTGCATTTAGTTGAAAAACAACGCTGCATAAGATAGTAAGCCTTGTTTTCAGAGGATGATTCATGAAACTATAAACAAGTTAAAAACAAGTGTATAAATCTTTTTCAAGTAAATGTATCTTTTCATTCAATTTTTTTGGTAACACTTTACAATAACGAGTAATTTGTTAACATTAAAGTATTAACTCACATGAACAAACAATAAACAATACATTTATTACACTATTTATTCATCTTTGTTAATGTTAGTTAATAAAATAAAGTCATTTATTGTTTGTTCATGTTAGTTCACAGTGCATTCTTGTATCTAATATTTTCAAACAAATTGTCATATTAATAATGCATTATTAAATACTGAAATTAACACTACGATTAATAAATGCTGTGGAACTATTGTTCATTTGTAGCTCATGTTAACTAATTTAGTTAACCAATGTTAACTAATGAACCTTATTGTAAAGTGTTACGATTTATTTTTACTGGAAAACAAGACAAAAATAATGCTTAGGAACATGATTGTGATTATGTGGTATTGTTTACAAAAGCAAGCAAACACTGAAGAAAAGTTTCTGTATTTATCTTAAAGTGGTAAAGAATTTTGAGAGGTTTGAGATGGATAGAGCGATATTTTGAGGAAGACAAACCAACAGAATGATAGAACAACAGATAGAACGAAAGAACAATAGATAGATGGATAGATGGATATATAGATAGATAGATAGATAGATAGATAGATAGATAGATAGATAGATAGATAGATAGATAGATAGATAGATAGATAGATAGATAGATAGATAGATAGATAGATAGATAGATAGATAGATCTCATGAAAAGTATTCCAAAATGTGATTTTGGAGCATAAGCATGATATGACTTGGCTGAAGCATTCATTTGATACTAACCTGAACGAGGTCAACCCCTTACACATCAAATTGCGACAGTCTAAACAACATCAACCTTGCATGGCCCTGCTGTCTCGGTTTGACAAAGAATAATAGCCTGATTTCACGCAAACTCCCATTTTTCTTTTTTAGATACGCCTGTGAAGTACAGTATCTGAATCATGTCAGCAGATCTTTTGCATAGTTTGACTAAGAGGACATTAAGATGAATAATTGTGCCCGCATCTGCTAAATATTTGATTTATTGAAAGCTATGGTAGGATGTTTGCACTGGCAAATTAAGTGTGCACACATATTTACACTCAATTCCTAAAAAGTGGAAAAGAGATCCAGACGAGACAGCTAGAGAGACGCATAGATAGACAAAACAATAGATAGAACGATAGAACGATAGAACGATAGATAGATAGATAGATAGATAGATAGATAGATAGATAGATAGATAGATAGATAGATAGATTTTTTTTTAAATAAAGGTTCCAAAAGGGTGTTTTCGCAGTGATGCCATAGAAAAACCATTTTGGTTCCCCAAAGAACCTTCCTTCAGTGAACCTTCCTAAAAGAACCATTTTGAAGAACATTTTAAACATATAAAGAACCTTTTTGAACTATAAAAGAACATTTTCTGCATTAGGTTGCATGGATGTTCTAGGTTCTTCATGGAACCCTCAATGCCAATAAAGAACTTTTATTCTTAAGAGTATGGATAGATAGATAGATAGATAGATAGATAGATAGATAGATAGATAGATAGATAGATAGATAGATAGATAGATAGATAGATAGATAGATAGATAGATAGATAGATAGATAGATAGATAGATAGATAGATAGACAGACAGACAGACAGATAGACAGACAGATAGTTAGATAGTTAGATAGATAGATAGATAGATAGATAGATAGTTAGATAGATAGTTAGATAGATAGTTAGATAGTTAGATAGATAGATAGTTAGATAGATAGATAGATAGATAGATAGTTAGATAGATAGATAGATAGTTAGATAGATAGATAGATAGATAGTTAGATAGATAGATAGATAGTTAGATAGATAGATAGATAGATAGATAGATAGATAGATAGATAGATAGATAGATAGTTAGATAGTTAGATAGATAGATAGATAGATAGATAGATAGATAGTTAGATAGATAGATAGATAGATAGTTAGATAGATAGATAGATAGTTAGATAGATAGATAGATAGATAGATAGATAGATAGATAGATAGATAGATAGATAGATAGTAGAGTAAAATGGCAAATGTCAAACACCAAACAGATTCCATTGTTTGTTGTTTCTACTGCTCCATCATGGGTTGTTTGCATCAACGGATTAAGATAAATTACTTTGGAAGTTAAATTCAGACATGTCTACATGTCCTAAGTTTGTTTATTATAAAAATGACTTGGATAATTTGCACAGATGGCTCATTTAACCTCTGTGCAGCCTATGAAAATAAGGGCATGACTGACTTTGGGTAGGTGTCACCTCACAAAGGATGGATGCAGGAGGAAAATCATTTAATTTGTATAGCGATTTTCTTAATACCCCACTTTACATGTACAATGGAAATACCTTAATCTCTGCCTACAGGCATAAATTATTCTGCAAAGCCGATGTGTGTCAATACTCTTACCGCACATCAGCTACTCAAGTGACAACATAGTGGGTGAAGGACGTGAGCCAGCTTTCAGAACTGAGAAAGGCCTGGGTTCAAGGAACTGTAAGGGAAAAATAATAGAAACAAGATTTAATTTGTGGTGTTTAAAGTTAACATGTGCAGTTTAGTGTACAAACTCTCAATGTTGAGCATGTAGTGTGGAATAAAGAAAGAAAACGACATTTGAATGGCTTCAAGGGCCATTCATTATGCAAGTTAATGACTTGGGCATGCAAAAAAAGAAAGGTAGTTATGATGGAAGCCCCATTACTTGCATCTGCATTTTACGTTTTGCCTGGCAAAATAGGTAAGGAACTGCCAAAGTATACAAACTGAATATAAAAATTATTTCAGTTTTAAGGTTTTATATACCTTAACCAATAAGCTTCATGCAATGATCCCATACATCATTCACAACTGTTAAATAACTGAGTATTGTCACATATTTGTGCCCAAGTGTTATTGGTTAAACTGTAGGCTATAAGTAATTTCAGTCTCCCATCCTTGAGCGTTCAGAAACATTAAGCACGTGGCATGCAATGACGCCATTTAGACCTAGCTAGGCCACGGCTACGACACAGCTCAAAAAATAATTATAAAACGAAATCATTCAACTCAAAGTTATCCCTAATATCAGTTGGGGTTTTTTTTTCATAAAAGTTTTTGGTAACCAGACCTGAATTGTTGCTTGCATTTCGAGATATTGCGAACAATCTCGTCAGACGACCGTAAGAATTCGGCCTCGGGAATTATTGTATCTACAATACATTAAATTAATGTAATAATAACAAGTTAAAAAGCAAGAATCCTTTCAGGTTTAAAATCATAAACAGCTGTTTTTCTGAAATCTGTTCATAGTTGTTACGATTAGCCTACTCACTTGCGAAGGAATACAGCGAGACGCGAGAGTGTGCAGCGCTTTTTTTCCTTCTCCGTCGGAAAAACGTTTAATTTTATGCAAATAATAGTTAATAGCTAATAGTTGAGATGTAATAATGAATTAGTTAAACATAAATTAAACTAAATATCAATGTATTTATTGATAATGTATTAATAATGAAACTATTATTATTATTAGTCTATTATTATACAATTTATGTATTTTAAAAAGTTATTTTGTATTTTTCGAGCTATAAAATGGAGTTTTCTTTTAGAAATATTTTATCTTCTATGCTCTAAAAGGAAATGCACTTTTTACGATATAATTCTTCTCTCTCCCATACATTTCAAAATCTGCGCACCATTATTGCTAGAATATCCCTCACACACAATTTTACATGCGATCTTTTGAAAACCCGTTGAAACGAACATCAGATTCGGAGAATTCTTAATTTCTTTAATCAAAAACCACTAGCCTTGTTAAATTCTACATGACATGGATGATTCGTTCGTGATTAGAAATGAATTGTTCCAATTTATTAAAAAGATATTTTATGGTATGTTCCCGCAGTGATGACATTGGTACTTGCCTGTATAAAATATTGCAACCAATCAACTGATGGATTCGTTTAAAACAAGCAGAAGACCAGAAGCTACGAGGACTCTTGAGTGTAGGACAGTGCTACAACAGTACTAAAAAGTAGTTTGGAATCTAACTAGACAATCACTTGGCACGTGAACCGACAGATAACAAATCACTGTGGGCGTTATATTGTTAGCCTTTCTTGTACCACCATGTACTAATGAACAAATATATTCGAACTTCTTCAGCCCCCCTATATTGAGCGTGGGCTTTATATGAAGAGGAAGACTTGCTCTGCATTGTCATCTTAATTAATTATTAGCTTCTCTCTTCTCATGCTGTCCACCAACGCCTGTCAAGCAATCCACGGTACAGATGAACTCAATTAGCTTGACTTACAATCCTAAACTTTGGGATGTTATGTTTAGAATGCGTGCTCTATATGGTATGGTTTTAAAACGAAAGTTACAGACTATGTTCTTAATTCTGACCTGCAGTTGGATTCAACGAAAGAAAACTACTCTATGCAGCAATGCTGCAACACAAGTTTCTAAAGGCTGTGAGAGAAAAAGGAACTCGTTGGCGTTCCTTTCCTGCTCGTTTGGACTCAACAGAAGGCTCGCTGTCGACCTAATTTCGTTTTGGTAACAGATCAGTTCAGTGATTCAATTAGACGGGTCCAAAGCCAACCCGGACCGATCTGTGAACCGTGGCGTCACTTCCAATTCGAGTGTTAAAGAGATTTCCTTCCTAAACACACATAATGAACTCTGCGTTCGGCTAGTCTTATAGGCAACACTGAACATTACTCTTATTAAATAGGACAATCGCGTAGGCCTACCTCAGCCTATTACAGTAGGAAGATAACACATTATTCATTAAACTCGCGCGATTAAAACTAGAAACTAAATGCAGTAAGTAATGAGAGGAGATGATGAAGAAAATCTCAGTGCAAAAGTCTGAAACGTTCTTTCTTTATTTCTCTTTCTCTCATTCGGAGAGCCTTTCACGCAGGGTTTGACATATTCTAGCTGTTATCAGATTGATGGGCTAGTTTGATTGAAGTGGCTTTGTCATGCAAATGTCAAACGCGTGATGGATGGTCGCCGTGCGCTGACAAACTTCTGGAGGTCCCCTCACCATTGGCGCCGTGACGTCTCACGTGACCAGCAGCTGAGGTAAAGATGTGTTATAGGGAAGCACGGGCAAATACTCCAGAGGTAAGCATTTCCCCCCTTCCGCATGACATACTGTTGCGAGCTTGCAGGACAGGAGGCTCTCCCGATCTCTCAGGTTGACCCTCCGCCATTAATTGCGCATGGACAATTCCAGAATGAACTCTTTTTTGGAGTACACAATTTGTAACCGTGGGACGAACGCCTACTCGCCCAAGGCTGGATACCACAACTTGGATCAGGCGTTCTCGGGCCCCTTCCATACCGGACACGCAAGTGACAGCTATAACGCTGATGGACGACTTTACGTTGGGGGGAGCAACCAGCCAGCAGCAGCAGCACAACATCAGCACCAGAGCGGCGTCTACGCGCATCACCAGCACCAAACTCATCAGAGTGGCATTGGCCTTACCTACGGTGGCACAGGGACTACGAGTTATGGAACCCAGGCCTGCGCCAACCCGGACTACGCTCAACACCAGTATTTCATTAACCCTGAGCAGGATGGAATGTACTATCACTCCTCGGGCTTTTCAAACTCTAACGTCGGTCCTCACTATGGCTCCATGGCTAGTGCATACTGCGGGGCGCAGGGAGCCGTTCCAGCCGCACCTTATCAGCATCACGGATGCGAAGGCCAGGACCACCAGCGAGGCTACTCACAAGGCACCTACGCCGACTTGTCGGACTCCCAAGGAAGGGAAAGGGACGCGGAACAGTCGCCACCTGGGAAGACATTCGATTGGATGAAAGTTAAAAGGAACCCTCCTAAAACAGGTGGATTGACAAAAATATCTATTTGTACTCTCAAAACGAGCAGTTATGCCTTACATCTATTCTTAAAGATTGTAGGTCACCTAAATATAACATTGGGCTTTACTCAAATTAGAAACCTTTTGCCTAAGATAAGTTAAAAAAAAAGTCCTGTTCACTTCAGTTTCAACCCGTTTCCCTCTGCGTTAATGCATCGAACAGACATGCTTTTGCTCGCCCTAGGAAATGCACCAGCACTGTTATCCTTAGCTTGTCCCCGGTTCTCGCCGCGCAACATTCGTTTTTGTTGGCCTCCATTGTGTTCTTAAGCTTTCGTCTCCTCTCCCAGCGGTGTTTGCCTCACAACGATTTAGTGCACCAACTTTTACGCACAGGGGCCACCATTTTGACATTCTGTACAAATTGAGTGGTCATAAAGCCATCTTTAGGGAGTATTGAATTGCATGTATTCCACAGACCCCTTTATGAGTTCTTTCAAAATTGATAACATATACAAGCAGGGGAAATAATGTTAAGGTTATCTAAAGTTTGCAAAAACTTGTTGAATTTCTGGTGTGATATTAAAGTTTAAATGGTCACATCTAATAAAGGTTAAGAACACGAGTACACTTGATTTTTGTTGGTGTGTTTATAAAATAAGCCAGTGATTTATGACTGTGGTATGTTATTTACGTGTTTAATTGTTTGACAAACAGCCATCTAACTATTCTTTCATTTTTTTCCTCGCAGCTAAAGTGGCCGATTACGGACTGGGACCCCAAAATACAATCCGGACGAATTTCACAACGAAACAACTGACAGAGCTGGAGAAAGAGTTTCACTTCAGCAAGTATCTCACCCGAGCGCGGCGAGTCGAAATTGCTGCCACGCTTGAGCTGAACGAGACTCAGGTTAAGATATGGTTTCAGAACCGCAGAATGAAACAGAAGAAGCGAGAGAAGGAAGGACTCGCGCCTGCTTCGTCTACCTTGTCTAAGGACCTCGAGGATCACTCTGATCACTCAACCTCAACATCTCCGGGAGCTTCTCCAAGTCCGGACTCCTAACCGTGGACAATAATTTCGGGTGCACTGAACCACAGATTCGAAATATATCGTAAAGTCTATTAATTTAAGCATTCCACAATGTGCCCGAAAGACCCTCTCGTCTTTTTTGTATGATGGACAATTAGTTTTAGGAAAGACTTCAGAGCAAAGATACTTTTAGCACAAAAATGATCATAGTTACACCATCGGCTCGAACTAAATTTCCAATACTCCTTGGAAACGTTTGTGTGTGTTATACAGGGTATTTCTACTATTA
This sequence comes from Garra rufa, assembly GCF_049309525.1. Lineage (NCBI taxonomy): Eukaryota > Metazoa > Chordata > Actinopteri > Cypriniformes > Cyprinidae > Garra > Garra rufa. The sequence goes on from NC_133361.1 coordinate 50,886,072, forward strand.
TGATAAATATAATGCACTTTCACAATGTTTACAAGTCTCTAAACGAACCTTACTGACTTTACAGGGAGCTTATTGTGTTGTTAAAATATGTGTTGGTGTTTTTGTTGCGTTTATGAAAATGTATTTTTGATTTATTGTACACATTTCATATTTTTGAGTTTTGAGGATTGTAGCTATAGGGGTTTTCGGACTCCTTGCACTATGCGTTTACAGGGTAGGCCTTTACTGAGCACCAGCACAATTTAATGCAATATGTGAACGATTTCTTCTCAGTGTGCACTGTGATTTTCCATTATTTGTCAATTTACGGCGATAAATGATTCTTGGAAAAGTTATATGCCGTTTGTATAAAAAATGCAAGGGTGTTTAAAATGTACTTTTCCTAATTAAAACATTTACAGAAGTTGATCTTTTAGCCTACTATTTTTTAGCGCAGACGAGCTGAGTTTTATTAGTTACTGTCTGTATGATTCCGTAATCTAAATGTCTCAATCAAATGCTTCTGTCAGTTCTTTATCTACCTCAAATAAAAACAATATTTTACTGAACCAGTCTCTGCCACCAGATGTATGCGTGTACATGTAATACAAGAAAAAATATAATACAAACATATACAAAATAAATAAATAAAAATAAAGGGAAAATGTTAATATGGAGTAAATGATGACAAAGGTTTAACAGCTCTTCATTTCGAGGGTGAGAAAGCGACCACCAGTCGATAGTGTTATAGGATGCTCGGAGCACGGAACGGAATGTTGTTGAGCAATCAGGGTGGTTAAAGATGACCTTTTTACCTCGTTGTGCTTCTGGGATATCTAAACATCCAAACAGACTCTCTCGCTGAGTGGTTTAGGGGTGGCACAAATAGCACTGAGCCTGAGCAAATTAAAAGAAAGACAAGCATTTAAGAAACGGAACAGAATTGTGGGCGGTGCCTTTGAGTTATTGAGTGTTGTTATGAATGGGCTTCTTATTTACTCGCTAAACACATTAAACACTTTCGAAACCATAAATCTTTAGAATAGTCCGCTACATGCATTGAAAAGGATCATTCTCGAGTGCTCCACAACAAATAAAGCACTCTTACAAGTGACAAAATATCGACCTGAGCTCTCAAATTCTGAATGTTGCTAATATTTTAGTGTAATTGACAAAGATATATGAAGTCATCGTAAAAATCCGTAAAATTAAAATTGCGCCATGACAGTTTAATTATGTTTGGTCTTTGCAGCAGTGTTAGCGTTAGGGTTTACTTTAGAGGAAAACAATGCTGGGTTGCAGTGGCATTCACGCACACCAGCTCCCTGGGTGGTTCTGTTGCTGAAACGCATCTCTCTCACCAGGCCAGTGTTTATGTGGCAAGAAAGACAACACATATTGTAACAAGCAGTTCCTTTAAGCGAAGGCAAAAACGTATCAGGCGTTAGACTGGTTTCTGCAACGTTAAAGAAATGTTCAAAAACATTTAATATATGCTTATTATGACTTCAGTGTCACTATATTAGGATTTATAATATCCCCAATAATACAAAAGTACCTTTTAGAAAATTTTCCTCAGAAAAAAAGTTTATATTCCATAAAAATATATATAATGTTGCATTTAAGCAATAATTAGCTTTAAAATATATATACAAATAATCCAAACAAATACAAACGATACAAGTGGAATAAAGACGATACAGCAATTGTTCTATGATTCTCTCTCGACCATCTGCTGGTGCAGATTTCAGTCACGCTGTTCGAGGCGTTTGTCCTGTACCCCCCTAAACGGGCCTTTGATCCAACCGGTACCCCCGCGGTCTGCATTGAAACGTAAAGTAATGCTTACAGTAGGGGGTTTACATGGAGGTCACCGTTAACTTTACCTGAACTCTTTACCAAAAAAACTAGACGAGTCTCTGACTTTAATGTCAAACATCTGTTTATTTATTTATTTATTTTTAAAGCAAAAGCAATACACATGTATAATGCATTTTTGGCATTATATAAAAAGGCAAAATATATAGGCCTATAAAGGCCTATGCAAAATGAACAATTAATATTAGTTTCGTTTATTATTCAGTTTGTTAACACTTTATATTTGTTAATCCTATTCATATTATTATTATATAACATGTGACCCTGGACCACAAAACCAGTCATATAGGTACATTTTTGAAATCGAGATTTATACATCTCCTGAAAGCTGAATAAATAAGCTTTCCATTGATGTATTGACAATATTAATGTATTGTTAGGATAGGACTATATTTGGTCGAGATACAACTATTTGAAAATCTGGAATCTAAGTGTACAAAAAATCTAAATACTGAGAAAAATCGCATTTAAAGTTGTCCAAATTATGTTCTTAGCAATACATCAAAAATTTAGTTTTGATATATTCACGGTTGGAAATTTACAAAATATCTTAATGGAACATGATCTTTACTTAACATATTTACATTTACATAAAATATACCCGTGCTACTTATGAATGGTTTTGTGGGTCACATATATATTGTAATTTGTTTGGGCCTATACGCATTACCAATTATTTTACATAACATTACAGTATCTACAAGACTTGTTTAAGTTTGTGACGAAGATTGGACATACTTTGTTTTTTTCCATCTGAGTGTTATCTCGAGTTATTGCTAGGGTAAAAAGTTACCCTAAAAGAAAACCTCACTGAGTAATGAGCATCACACATGAACATCACACATAAGCATCACACGCTCGCACACATCTGCTTTCTATCTGTGAGCTACTGACAGACTTTCGTTCAAATTAGACATCAGATTTGAGGAACTCTTCGTTTTCTTTTGTGCCACCTCAAAAACACATGCGGAGCAAAGCAGGTGAGCGAGAGAGGGCAAACTCCGGTGAAAGAACTGGGGGAATGAACTCTGAGCTGGAGGGTGCTGACAAGTGGTGAAGAGAACTAGTAGAGGGGGGTCGCAAAGGTTTGGGGGGGTCGTTTTTCGAACATTTAAGGAAACGAGTTTGCCTAACTTTTTTCCCCCGTTGTTCACTCTCTTGTGGCCTCACCTCTTCTCCAAAAGTTTACGCGGGCTTGACAGTTCCATTTCATCCACGACCCTCTGACGGACTACCCCAATATTTGCTCAGGCGGACAGGTTTGCCCTGGGTCCTGCCTCAAACATCCCCTGACTGCTTCTCCCCTGGCCTCGGTTCACGCAGAGTTCAGGCCAAATTAATACTCGAAATAGGCAGGTCAGCCTGTCAGGAGCTGCGGACGGGCTTCCATCTCGCCGGGGTCACAAGCAGGTCTCTCCCCTCAGCTTGCGCCGCGAGCACCGTTCTGGGGCTTCACTTTGTCTCTCTTGAATTTTTTAGCTGTTCACCCGTATCTTGCACTCTCCCCGGTCAGCACCTTTGATTCACCTATCTTTCCACAATACTGTAAACACTTAAATTAAAAAGCTCCAGAAGGACTTTCGATTTAGAAACAAGTAATAGCTATTGCATATTGTACGGGAATTAGAGAATACAACGTTAACAAAATGTTTTAAAAATCTGAAAATGTTCAAATTGAGCTTCTGAATGGCTTAAAAATATTGACATGTAACATTTAAAATTATTGACATAATTATTGATTAATCATTGTTATAAAATTATTACATTGAATAAAGTGTTTAATATGGCGAAAAACGAAAATCCTTTAACAAATCATGCGCTTGCACATAATGTTATAGTTACAATATACCCCAAATTTTCTAAATAAAAGTCTAATCTATTTTAACAATTCCATAAATTATTATTATTATTTTCATCAATAATTATTATTATTATTAACAATAACAACAACCAATGCATCAGTCACATTGTTGTTGGTATTATTATTATTAACACTATTATTGCATTAAATAATATTGTTGATATTGGATGTAATAGCTATTGACGTTTAAAATGTCGATGAGTAAAGATTACATCCCATTACTTAACTCTGCACTAATTTTCATGACCGATTGCCCTGTAGTTAAAATGGTGCAAGACAAACTTTACAAAAAAAAAAAAAAAAAAAAAAAAAAACGCTTTTCTTTACAATCCATCAAAAGTGGAAAGGAGCGCAACCCACTCAGCAGGCCGTCAGGGTTCATGCAACTGAATGTGTTAAAAAACGCCGGTGAACTTACCATGACCCTGCGCTGACCAGACGTAAAGGAGAACATCCTGAAACGAGAAGAGAACTATTGGAATCTGACGAAAGTTGAGCAAGTTTTGCACATCTGGATTTACAAACGCATCAATACGAAAATAATCAGCCACGTGAAATTAATACATAAGGAAATATTCTATAGCCTATTTACAAATTCGTCCGTGTGCTTGCATTAAAACTAATTGTTAAACCTGTTGTTTGTTAAAAAATGTTCACCTGCTTATTTTATTTTAGAATATTACAACAACAATAATAATACTAATACTAATAATAATCATAATAGTAGTAAAAATAATAATACTTGTCGAATCAGGTTTTTAATAAACGAATAAAGAAAACGATATTTTTAACATTCAAAATAATGAGATCTGTCCATTTCAAAACTGGCGAGAATAGAAGGGAGAACATCTATTCTGTTTATTCTCACATTCTTGGCTGAATTCAGAGCAAAAGGTTATCTGAAAGAAAAATTCCTGTCTCACGCTTGAGGAAGGCCAGAGAAAAGGCCAGCAGGCCACCAAACAGAAGCAGGGGAATCTTCTAAAATATCATAGGTTACACAACACTTAACGAATTTAACACTCGACTTTTACATAGAGTCGTTTATCTTATAAAACTGCATATTTTATAACACAATCGTTTTAACCATGTTTACAATATCATGTGAAAAAGTATAAATTAATATCATAATTCTGCTGTGACGCAACTAAGTATTTGTTTAGATTCCAGTGTCAAGTGCGCGCAAACCAACAATAAATTACCTTAAAAACAGATTTATGCATGTTTAGCTCATTCGGGATTTAATTAAATTGCCTAACATCTAAAGCATCATATGTTTGTTACTAAACCTATCTGATGCCGTTTTAGGAATGCGCGTCATGCATGATGTTATTTGGCATGATTCATCTGTCCCATTTTTCTATTCTGTCATTCTTTCGCTTGTTGTATCCGATTGTAGTTAGATTAAAAGAGTAACCCTAGTACATCCCGTCTCTTTTTAGACACGCAAAGTGTTGAATGAGATCTGCACAATAGTCCTGTTTACCTCATACAAACACAGCATGTTGTCACAAGGTATTTATATCTCAAATGGAGAATAGAAACTGAGAGTATCTCTCTCTCTTTCACATGCACTCACACACATGCACTCCTTCTCTGTACAGAAACAAATACAAGAATGTCTTTATAAATGTTTCACACATTATATACATATCCACCATATTTTTCCTTAAGAGCCCGCGCGCCATTTTTTAAATTTTAACGGTCTGGCTTCTGGTCTCATCCGCATCCAGCTATATTTAGCTGTACACAAAAGCTCGTTTTGCTGCTTGATATTGCAAATTGGTGCGTCCTACCATATTATTTTAATGTATTGTTTTAATTATGAACACACTAGTTTGTAGTGCAAACAGTTTTACCGTTTACTGCACATTGTTATCCTTCTCGTTATTTCACTAAAGCGGCTAATGAACCGGAAGTCTCGCCCATATGGTTATACTTCTATATTGAAGAATAAGGTGGAAAAATAATACATATGTAAGAAAATACAACCTCATGATTTATTTCTCTTTAGTATTGCTAGTATTTGACAGCTGATATTTCTTACAAGCAATTTGAAACTTTGTAGTACAAGTCAACATTTGCCTATTTATCAATGCATAGGTGTTTGGAAAAGGTAATTGTTGTGAGTAGTTGCTGACATGTGTTTGTAGGCATCCATGATGACGCCTTATCCTTTCACTCTCCTATTTATCATCCGATTCTCTTCTCCAAAAATAACACACGATTCTCTTCGTCACTCGTTCCCTCTGCCTGTAACTATCATCATCACTGCAAACTCTTCTTTAGCAGCCAGAACACAAGAGATCAGGCGTACATGTGCCTGTGTGTGTCAGCATGTTTTAATTGGTAACCAAACGCTGAATGAGTCAGGACCTGATGCCTGTTCAGTTACAGTGCGAAGACGGACAAATGCTTCATCTCACATAACAAGCCAGAAAGACATTTCTAAAAGAGAGCCTCCTGTGCCAGTAAAAGAAGTGCCATTCAGAGTCAAACCTATTCTCATCTCAAGCTATATGTTAGCGTTTGTGTGCATGCCAGGATTCTTGAGCGATCAAGACCCAGCGAGGCCTTCCTTTCATTTGAGACATGTGTGACTCCTCAGAGCTGTCAGAAACCAGAGCGGGGGTTCAAGAGGCGTTGGAGACTGCAGATTATTTTTGTGTGTGTCTGCACAGGTATGTGTGTGTCTAGAGATCAGAGGTCCGGATGGGATGGTGTGGACAGGGCAGACATATTTAAACCAAAGCAAAGACTGATGAGCAAAGACTGTGTGTGTGTGAGAGAGGGGTACTTCTTATTTTCAGACGCTCTGACATTCAGTATGTAGGAGTGTATTTTTGTATACGAGATAGCGATGACCTGAAGACAGGATGGAAACCCAATCTCAAACAAGAACTGTCTTCGGTCCACATGTACGCTCATGTGCTCTCCTCAAAATTGTGTAGGCATCATTACCCGTCCATCACGACAGTTCATAGCGAGGACACACCAACAGCCTTTGACCTTCAACCGAATATACACACGTCATTGCGAGTAGGGCTAGTGCTGGAGCGCCTGTACTCACAACTATCCGAATGAGCCATGTTTTTAGCACAACCAATCCAAAACCAGCTTGCTGTTGAAAGTAATCAGAGACTCAAGGTTACATTGGCACCTCACTGTCAGCTCAAAAAGACACTGCATGTGACACCTAAGGTCAAAAGTGTTTTTTTTTCTCCCTCCCTCCATCCTTGTTTCATCCCTACCCCCCACTGAAACAGGCCAATATGCGTTACGCTGATGACAAAAGTTGTTATATATGTGTGTATGACTCAAGGTGAGCATTCCCAAAGAGGTGTTGGAAGTGTGATAGACTTGATCATGGTAACAGCTGTAGCTTCTCTTATTTAATATGATGTTTGTGTTGCTTCAGTCTATCTCCCTTAAGTATCAAATGGCATACTATACAGCATTTACTTCGATTTTATTTGATACAGCTTTTCACCTTTTTATTTCTTTTTTCAAAGGCAAACATTGGTTGGTTTCTCTCCCTTGCAGTCTATCTTGCTCTATATTGACAAACTGCAAATACTCAGATACTTTGAATGAACATTAGTATTGAGGCTACCATCCATGAGATGAATAAAAAAAAGGGTTATTGCAACTTTTTATCGCAAAATTTTTTTGACTTTTTTGACGTAATTGCAAGTTAAAAGGTCAGAATTGCGTGATATGAATTTCTGATATAAACTCGCAATTCTGGCTTTTTTCTCAGAATTGTGCGATATAAAATTGCAATTGCGAGTTATAAAGTAAAACTTGTGTGATATAAACTTGCATTTGCAAGAAAAAAGTCAGAATTGCGGGTTTATATCACAATTTTGACTTTATCCTCAATTCTCATAATTTTGACTTTTTTCTCACAATTGCGAGTTTGTCACAATTGTAACTTTTTACTTGCAATTCTGACTTTTCTTACAATTCAGACTTTTTTCTTCACAATTGACTTTTTTCTCAGAATTGCATGATATAAAATTGCAACTGCAATTTATAAAGTCAAAATTGTGTGATGTATACTAGCAGTTGCGAGAAAAAAGTCAAAAAGTCGAGTTTACATCACCAAATTCTGCCTTTTCCTTACAACTCTTGCAGAATTGCGTGATATAAAATAGCAATTTATAAAAATTGCATGATGTAAACATTTGCTAGAAAAAGTCAGAATTATGAGAAAGTCTCGCAATTCTGACTTTTTAATTCTCGAAATTATGACATTTTTTTCTTGCATTTATGACTTTTTTCTTAGAATTGCGTAATATAAAAGTGCAATTGCGAGTTATAAAGTCAGAATTGCGACACTCGCCTTTGCGAGAAAAAAGTCAGAATTGTAAGAAAAAAGTCAGAATTGCACGATGTAAACTCGCATTTGCAAGAAAAAAATCAGAATCAGTTTATATCACGCAATTCTGACTTTTTTCCTCACAATTCTGACATTTTTCTTAGAATTGCATGATATATTATTGTAATTGCGAGTTATAAAGTCAGAATTGCATGATGCAAACATTTGCAATTATGAGAAAAAAATCCTGAATAGCACAATTTAATTTTACAATTCTCGTAATTCTGACTTTTTTCACAACATTTAATTCTCAAATTTTTTTCTTGCAATTTTGACTTTTTTCTCAGAAATGCATGACATAAAATTGCAATTGCGAGTTTGTCACAATTCTGACTTTTTTCTTGCAATAATTTTTTTTCTCGTAATTATGAAATTTTGTTTTTGCAATTATGACTTTTTTCCTGGAACTGCATAATATTAAAGTGCAATTGCAAGTTCTAAAGTCAGAATTGCTTGTTGTAAACTCGCATTTTCAAGAAAAAAGTCAGAATCGCATGATGTAAACTCAAGTTTACATCATGCAATTCTGACTTTTTTTCCCCATAATTCTGACTTTTTTCTCGCAGTTGCGAGTATGTTGCAATTCTGACTTTTTTCCTCGCAGTTCTGACTTTTTTTTATCAGAATTGCATGATATATTATTGCAATTACGAGTTATAAAGTCAGAATTGCGTGATGTAAACATTTGCAAGAAAAAGTCAGAATTATGAGAAAAAAAGTCAGAATTGCACAATTTAATATTACAATTAATTGTCTTTTTTCTCACAATTGTTTTTTATTCTCGAAATTATGACTTTTCTTGCAATTCTTACTTTTTTCTTGAAATTATGATTATTTCTCACAATTATGACATTTTTCCTAGAATTGCGTAATATAAAAGTGTAATTGTGATTTATAAAGTCAGGTTTATAAACTTGCATTTGTGAGAAAAAAGTCAGAATTGCAAGATATTAGCTTGCATTTGCAGCCAGAATCGCAAGTTTATCACATAATTCCACCTTTATTCCTCACAATTCTACATTTTTTCTTCCAATTCTCAGAATTGATATAAACTTGCAATTTTAAGAAAAAGGTCAGAATTGTGAGTTTACATCTGGCAATTCTGACTTTATAACTCACAATTGCAAGTTTGTAAGAATTGCTTATTGTCATTAATCAACTTTTATACTATTACATTTATAGAAATTTATAGAAAAATGGTGTTTTGCATCACACTGCTACTCAGCAATAAAAAGCAATATCCCTCATTTCTTTTGCCTTGATGCTGTTCATTAGACGATTTTCTCTCTCCTAAGTGTGCATGTATTATCCTACAGGAAGTGTGCGGAACTGCAGCTTTCCAGAAAGGCTGCTGCCTGGATCAGAGGAAAGGGAGGGGTTACCCACACTTCTTCTCTCTCTAGCTAATCAAGTGAAATCCAATTTAGTTTGGGGAAAATCAGGGCATTAAAAATTTACAGGAAGAAAGGAAGTAGAAGAGCAAGCAAGAAAGATGGATTAAAAATCGTACTATTTTCTACACGCCTTAAAACAGAGTCTCCATTTGTACATATGCATGTGCCGCCTTAGATTTCACATGCTGTGATGTTCTTGGCAGTGGGCCTGCTGTGTCTGGGGTTCACTGCAGCAGAGTGAAACCAGGTTAATGTCACTCTGGGATCGGCTCATATGGTCTGAGGGAGGTTCCAGTTGAGAGCTCAGATTTACTTTTGTCTCCCACAGCACACTGCCTGGATCTCAGTGACAGCTAACCTCTGACTGAACCCTCATACACACACACACACACACACACACACACACACACACACCATCCTCCCTTCCTCACTGCACTGACATTATCCAGCTATAATATGCAGACATTATAATACTTATGGCTAGACATACACAATCGTCATATCAAAAACATTTCAGAGGGCAAATATAGAAGATTTGGGCAAAAATGCATCAAATATATGCAAAGCATTTAAAGATACTAACACATTAGACTCAGCATCAGCCAAGATCTAATCTGATTGGCTGGCCTTCAACTTCCTGTGGGTACATAGTTTTTTTTTTTTTATTCGTCCACACGGAAAATAAGCATATCATCTTTGGGAAGTTTTGGGTTGATAAGAGGATTATTGGGTTGATTAGGCCAAAACATCTTGAAATTAAAAATATGTAAAAGATACTAAGTTTTGTATTGAAGCAATAGACGTATTTTCTTTTTTGTCTGTTTCTTTCCTTAGTTTGTCTGTGTTTCTGTGATTGAACATTTCCCCCCCTTCTCCACATCAGTATATTCAATATATTTAGATATAATAATATTACTTGCAATAAAGTAACTTATCAGCATTCAATATTCACTGAAATATTATTCACTGTTTTATTTGCTTATTATTTTTAATGTTAATTTATACACACAAACATTATTGAAATTGAAATAAAATAAAATAAAAAACAGGTTTTAGTGTCCCCAAACAGCACATAAAAGCAAAAACTGTGGTCAGACATGTCAGTCTGATAGTCTTTTCCTGTCAAAGTGGGTGGTTCTTGGCCAGGAAAAGCTTCACGGCTTTCTCAGAAATCTGGCTATGCAAAACTACTAAACCATATTGTGGTATGGCCCTTATCTAGAAAGCTGCGGCTTCATTTCTTTTCTTCTTTTTGGCCCTCTACCAGCTCCCCTAATAAACCCTGACACAGAGCTCCGTCCTGAGGCCTTCACCATCCCCTGCCTCAGCAGTGTCCAGCCCACACAGTTCACTCAGGTGAGCCCCATGGTGCAGCTCTGCCTTGGGGACACACATGCCACAATTAATCATCAGGAGAGAACGAGGCAGCCGCAGACTACACTGCTCAAAGCCCACACACACACTTCAGACACATGCGATGCTGCTGTATTCATACTGTATACACACATCCACACATTTACTCACATTTTCTTTTAAATCACAACTATACACTGCATTGTGATTCTGAAAATTCACAGCAAATGTTCATCTTCATAAATAAATTTTTTTTTTTTGCATATTTAAAGGGAAAGCTCACATCAAAATGGAAATTGTCATCATTTACACAACTTTATTTAATTCCAAACCGGTATACATTTCTTTTGTCCCTTTTAGGAAAATTCCTGATTAATTAAATATTAACGATACAAGATATTACATCATTAAAACTGTAATCATATTACATTAACTGCAATTCTCAGACAGTAAACTACAACATAAAAATCATTTTGAATAACATGAATAAATTCATATTTGGAGAAAGCATATTTCTGAATTAGGACATGAATCATTCTAATTTTAACCTAATTTACTGAAACATTTATTAATTTAAAATTAACTTTTATCAGGGTTTTGACTGTATCTTTACAGTACAGTACAGTAAATACAGTAATTTGACAGTTTTTGCAGTAAGACTTTACTATAAGGTTTAAAGTGTTATCGATTAATGCATTAGTTACAAAAATGGGCAATAAAGTATTTTTAATCCAGGTTATTTTAATTTCTAAAATTTAAATTATTTGTTTCATATTAATTTTGAGTATAAATGATACATTATAATGTACATATTAATATATTGTGAACAAACAAATGAACAAATGATTTTTTTTATTATAAAGGAAGTGTTAAGTAGAGTTAACTGCAAATTCATTCAATGCCAAAATGAAATAATTAAATGCAAAGTTTTGAACAACCAAATATTAAATTGCCATCATATAAAGCATTATCTTCCTAATAGAGTTTTTTGAGCTAATTAATTTTTTAGTAATCCAGTCATTTACATTACCTGTCAAAAGTTTTTCAAATCGATTTTAATAGATGTTTGAGATTTGATCCAAAGTACAACAAAAACAGTACAATTTTGAAATATGTTTTACTATTTAAAATAACTGTTTTCTATTTGAATATATTTTAAAATGTAATTTATTACTGTGATTTTAAAGCTGAATTTTTATTATTATTAATAAAAATTATGATTCCAGTCACATGATCCTTCAGAAATCATCATAATATTCAGATTTGCAGCTCAAAAACATTTATTATTATTATTATTATTATTATTATTATTATTATGTTAAAAATAACTGAGTATATTTTTTTGCTTCTTTTAAAGTTCAGAAGAACAGCATTTATCTGAAATAGAAATTTTTGTAACGTTATAAATGTCTTTATCACCCTTGCTAAATAAGGATCTTTCTATTCATCAAAGAATCCTAAAAAAAAAAATACTTAACAGTTTTAAACATTGATAATAATAATAATAATAATAATAATAAATGTTTCTTGAACAGCAAATCAGCATATTAGAATGATTTCTGAAGGATCATGTGACACTGAAGACGAGTAATGACGCTGAAAATTCAGATTCACAGGAATAAATTACATTTTAAAATATATTCAAATAAAAAGCAGTTATTTTAAATAGTAAAAATATTTCACAATATTACTGCTTTTGCTGTATTTTGGATCAAATAAATGCAGGTTTGGTAAGCAGAAGAGACGTCTTTAAAAAACATTAAAAATCTTACTGTTCAAAAACTTTTGACTGGAAGTTTATGCATACAAAGCAATACAGTAACAGTTAACCATAAACCACTTAATTGTGATAGAAAAGATTTGCCTAAAACAGATATTGGCAACAGTTAAATGGTTGCAATTATACCAAAAACACAGTACAATTTTGTATAGTAGTATCTTGTGTTGATTATCCTCTGACATAAGAAATATAAAGCTATTGTTAATAACTGGCTGCTGGTTTTCCTCAAGAAAGAGAGAGATTCATCAGCTTTGTGGAGGCCGAGGCCTATGCAGCAGGCGGTGGGTTAATCAAAATGATCTGTGATCAAAATAATTTGTCCAGCGGGCCGATCAAAAAACATGCAAATCAAACACGCTCACATAAACACCCACACTTTGCTAGCCCGTTCGAAGACAACTAAACAAATCAATCAGCAAATGTATCCACACATGCGCAATTACACACACGCTTTCATACGAGTGGGCAGCACCTGGGTTTGCCCTTGTCCGAGTGAAGCACTTCGGCTGCGTTCCCAGCCGAAGACAGATGGACTAATTACAACAACCTAACCACACTTGCCACAGAGGACTTTGATTAAAGGGTGTCTCATAAATGTAATTTACAAACGTACGTACACGGCTTCAGACACGGATACTCTTGATTGTATGTGAATTTATGCGCGCGAGTGTAAGTGTCTGCGCAATGGCTGGTTTCCAGATGTTGCTTGGCGAGAGACTGGCCTGTCTGCCAACAGGAGGTGAAGTGGTCTAACACTCATCTCCAGCTGGAATCAGAGGCAGATATTTAAAAAGAGAGAGAGTGACAGAGAGAAAGGCTGACAGGAAAAGAGCGAAAGATGGAAGGAGAGGCTCTTGCTGCAACAAAAGAGTTGATTCATTATGCAAAACAGACCTTTCTAACTCGTCAACAGCAATTACATTTTTGTTTGGCAATTTGCTGTACAAAATGATTCATGCATTTTAGGAAAAGACCTTTCGTGAGAGAATATATCAAGTAACTTTTTTTCCTTTCAACTTTCTTCCATAAATTCTCCCTTCCTTTACGTTTCCTTCATCCTATCCATCCTGATATCAGTACCTCCATACCTCAATTCACTACTATGAATGTAAGCAGAGCTGGTAGATTACAAACTGTAGTCTGTTACTGATTCCAAATTACATGACAAAAAATTTAGTTAGTAATGTAATCCATTATACATTTTGGGGTATTATAATCGGACTACTTTTAGATTACTTTCGACCCAACTCATTTATCATGTTGATTTAAATAGTTTTGTATCTTGTACCATACTGATATAAAAATACAAAAAGTAAGAAAGTATAATTCCATTCCTTGTTATTAACAACATGGAGTGCATTAAACATTACATTATGTCAAGATTTCCCAAACTGGGGTTTGTGAGTTTATTGAAAAGCTAATAATATTAAAAAGCTTACTAAAAAATTAAATATTTGTTTCTTTGCATGTCATGTAACCAACATAACCAATAGACATGCAAATGTGACACTTATTATTTAAATATTTATTTTAAAATCTCATTGGGACTTCAAGCAATATTAGGTGAAAGAGGTTCAGATGACAAAAAAGTGCATTACGTGTGAATAAGAAATCATGCGAATTTGTGCATTTTGACGTGTTTGAAAGACAAAAGCCTTAGTAGATGGTTAACCCACTGAGTGATAATTCAAACAAAAATGAATGTGCTCATCAGTAGTTGATGCAACATGTTGTAAACCTGAAGTTTGACCATGGACCACAAAACCAGTCATAAGGGCCATTTTTGATTAAGATCTATACATAAATAATGAATAAATAATCTTTCCATTGATTAATTGTTTGTTAGGATAGGACAATATTTGAAAATCTGCAATCTAATGGTTGCAAAAAAAAAATCAAAAATATTGAGAAAATCATCTTTAAAGTTGGCCAAATGAAGTTCTTAACAATGCATATTACTAATCAAAAATTAAGTTTTAATATATCTACGGTAGGAAATTTACAAAATATCTTCACAGAACATCTTTACTTAATATCTCAATGGTTTTTGGCATAAAAGAAAAATCGATAATTTTGACCCATACAGTGTATTTTTGGCTATTTCTACAACTACCCATGCTTGGTTTTGTGGTCCAGGATCACAAATGGTTTCTGTAAATCCAGTGGTTAAAGGCTGGGACTTTCTGAATGTATATAAGCGTTAGACTTTTTTTTTTTTAGAAAGGAACATTTAAAAAATGAAAAAGCGGAATAAATAAATTATTACAAATGTATTGCTACTGTGTGAATAATAGGTAATTATGCAATCAATAAAAAGTAACTGTAGTCTCATTACAAGTATTTTAAAATGTAATTTAATTGAATCACAAGTACTTAATTTTTGGAATCTGATTATGTAATCCAGATTACATGCAATTAGTTACTACCCAGCTCTGAATGCAATCTGCCTCCTGCTAACTCACTAAATGAGCGACGCCTTTCTCCTTCAAAACAAGGCAAAAAGTCACTTTCCAAAACTTTCACCCTCTCTGTTCCTCTCTGGTGGAATGAGCTTCCAACCTTCATCTGAACTGCTGAGACCATCATATCTTTCAATAAGCAGCTGAAAACACAATTTCTGCAAGTACTCACATTTCTTCTCTTTCCTAGCTTGAGTTGTCTAAGGCTACGTTCACACTGTGAGCCTTAGTTGTCTCAGATCCCATTTTTTTGTATAGCTGTTCACATTATTTTACATGTGGCCAATATCAGATTTATGGTGTGAACAGATGCGCAAAAGAACGATATGAACAAGGTTTCCAGGTTTCACAACAACATCCGCCCAATTGCTTCTCAAAACTACTCCACTATCCACTAGTAATTTCCACTAGTAAATATCACGTTAGTGGGGTTGCATCAACCCACAAAGTTGAAAAACAACCCGCAGCAACAGTGGAAAAAGGAGCAGAGTTTTAAACTTTTATGATACAAGCCCTCATGTTTGGCTTGTTTATAGAGTTTTCAGTGTAATACTTATGAGTTCTGACACATCATTGTACTTCCACTACCTTTCGCAACTGTCTTGTTAACTTTTGGCATGTAGAATCACAGAATTATGACGAATGTCGATATAGAGTGACATATAAGTCGCATGAATTCCGATATAATCGTTCACACTGCGGTCTCATTGCAAAACATTTGACCTGTATCAGATTTAGTACCACAAATCGGAATTGAAAAGATCACACTCCATGCGGTTTGTGCTGTTCACACTGTCATGACAAAAACAGATCTGAGTCACATGTGACCCAAAAAAAAATCGAATTTGGGCCACATTTGCCTGCAGTGTGAATGTAGCATAAGAAACCTGGCATTGTGCATGATAAATATTGTTGGCTACTTGACGAATTTCTTTCATAAGTCACTGTCAAAAGCGCCTGCTGAATGCAATTTATTTTAACTTAAACCTTAAAACTATAAAAATCACATTTCTTTCAGTTATCAACAACATAAAGTGGCAAGCTTCCTAAACTGGAAGCGCACAGCATGTGTAACTCAACATTTTGGAGAGCATCCACAGTCTCCTTGGGCTTTGTTGCTTCATCCCTGACAGATTGCACATCTAAAGCAGGCACAAAACAACGAAGCGGCGGCTCGATTTTGAGAAGACTGATTGCGCTAACGGGTGAATAGGATGTGGTCTCTTTTGGATGGGGGTTTTAGGCGCTACACTGCTGTACAGGACAGGTTGTGTCCAGGGGGTGCGGTTGGGGTGGGGGAGAAGAGGACAGGTCTCGGGCCTTTGTGAGTGTGTGTTTCCATGGTGGACAAGCCCCAGGCCGGAGGGACTGCCCTCTGTCCCCCTCCCAGGCCCCTATCCTCCCTGTCAGCGGTGAGTTATTGATGGGACAGGTTGGCAATGGAGATTCCCCTCCCTTCACTGGGGCCATGAATACCACACAGCTGGATGGGGACTGTTCGAGATAGAGTGAGCACGGATGGCGCATGTGTGGAAATTGCGATTTGGTACAATACGCTCCTTGTGCGTGAATTTGAGGGACAGTACTGAACGATGTGTGCGCCTATAGGTGTGTTAAAGGGACAGTTCTTACAAACATGAAAGTTTGTTATTAATCACTGACATGTTCAAGTCCCAGAAAGGCAGTAAGGACATTATTAAAATAGTCCATGTGACATCAGTGGTTTAACCGTAATGTTATTAAGCTTTGAGAATACGCAAAGAAAAAAATTACGTCTTTATTCAACATGTTCTTCTCTTCCATGTCTTGTCTTTGGACCACTGATATCACATGGAATGTTTTAACAATGTCCTTACTACCTTTTTGGGCCTTGAATGTGTGAGCTGTGTTGCTATCTATGCAGGGTCAGAAAGCTCTCGGATTTCATCAAAAATATCTTAACTTGTGTTTTAAAGATGAACGAAGGTCTAAAGCATATGATGTAGGATTGGTATGTTGTGACTTGTTCATTGGACGTCTGCAGGTGTGCAGATAAGACTACATCACGAATAAATGTAAGTGATATGCTTGTGCAGGGCAGAGAATGGGAAGCTTTTTCTGTCTGTATCAGGGACAGAGGCAAGATTTTAGTCTCGAATGCCTATGTAAACCAAAAATGAAACTTCTTTCATAATTGATTCACCCTCATGTCATTCTAAACCCTTATGACTTTCTTCTGTGGAACACAGCTATTCTGAAGAATTTAGAAAGATTTTAATCCTAACACAGTATGCTAACTTTAAACCAAAAAAAGGTATTTCAGATTTCAATGACATTATCAGTGACGTCAGTGCATTCATAATTTTATATTGAGGATACTGATGCTTTTCATAAAGAGTCAAGGGCAAAAATCTAATAAAATCTGGTTAAAGGAGTAGTTCACTTTCCAGAAATTTCCAGATCTCAAAAAACATAATTTCTTGACGACTGAAGAAAAAAAGACATAAATATCTTGGATGACAGGGGGATGAGTAAATTATCTGTAAATTGTTGCTCTGAAAGTGGACTACTCCTTTAAAGCCATTTCTTTTGTCCTGCAAGTGAAGAAGAGCTTTACGACTTTGCCCCAGTTACAAGTTTCTAGTTTTAAAATGCAGAAGCAAATTCTTCTAAATAGGTTCCTCACGCCCCGAAGAGAAAACAAAAGCAGTTGCAAATACATTTTTGGGGCTGTGGAGAATCACAACAACATGTGCTGATCCAAAAATAATCCGCTCACTGTCCAGGGGTCCTGGGGTGCTCTAGTTTGAGAGCTGTAACATTTATAGTTCAAAGGTAAAGTAACATGAGATTACTACACTGTGCTAAATAATAGTCTGCTGTTATTACATTTAAACCTCAGTCACTAATACTTAAAGGAGAAGTTTACTTCCAGAAAAACAATTTACAGATAATTTACTCGCCCCCATTGTCATCCAAGATGTTCATGTCGTTTCAAAATGTTCAAAACATTTCAGGATTTCTCTCCATATAGTGGACTTCTATGGTGAACTTCCAAACTTCCAAAATGCAGTTTAAATGCAGCCTAAAAGGGCAAAACAATTGGTTTATTTCTAAATAAAATTACAATTTATATACTTTTTAACCTCTAATGCTCGTCTTGTCTAGCTCTGCATCTGTGTATTCCGGTTCAAGACAGTTAGGGTATGTCAAAAAACTCCCATCTCATTTTCTCCTCCAAATCGTTCTACATCACTGTTTTACCTTTTATTTATTTATTTATTTTTTGTAAAGGGCGTTTTGATCATATTTACATGTTCGCTTTGTACACTGGGTCTGTACTTCTGCAGCATTGTAGGATGATTTTAAAGTTGTAGGAGAAAATGAGACGGGAGTTTTTTGACATACCCTAACTGTCTTGAACTGTAATACACAGAGTTTACGCAGAGCTAGACTAGATGATCATTTGACATTAAAAAGTATAAAAATGTAACTTTTTTTTTAGAAAATAACCATTCATTTCACTAGATAAGACCCTTCTCTCTCGGCTGGGAAGAAGAGCATTTTGAAGCTGCATTGAAACTGCACTTTAGAAGTTCAAACTCGTAGGCACCATAGAAGTCCACTATATTGAGAGAAATCCTAAAATATTTTCCTCAAAAAACAGAATTTCTTTATGACTGAAAAAGAAAGACATGAACATCTTGTATGACAAGAGGGTGAGTAAATTATCAGTACATTTTAGCTCTGGAAGTGAATTTCTCCTTTAACAACCACACAGCACTACAAATGATCATTCAAAAAAAAAAAAAGATTTTTATTTTTCAGTTTTTATCATCAAAACACATTCTGTCAACAATAACGTCAAGATCCTATCTCTCTTCTTCTTCAAAAAAAAAAAATACTTTGAAGTATATTTTATAGTTTTAGTATATTAGAGAATATAAAAACTTTGTTTTCAAGTATTCTTCAGACACAAGCAAAGAAATAAATAAATAAATAAATAAAGAAAGAAAGAAAGAAAGAAAGAAAGAAAGAAAGAAAGAAAGAAAGAAAGAAAAATGTATCTTTCACTTAAGATTTCACAACACCATGCTAACAACTTAGAAAAAGAAAAAATAAAGAAAAAAGAAGGAAAGAGAAAAATAAAAGAATAAAAGAAAAAGAAAATCTTTTATTTAGGATTTCTCAACACTGTGCAAACAACTTAGAAAAAGACAGAAAGAAAGAAAGAAAGAAAGAAAGAAAGAAAGAAAGAAAGAAAGAAAGAAGAAAGAAAGAAAGAAAGAAAGAAAGAAGAAAATCTCTTTCATTTAAGATTTCACAACACCATGCTAACAACTTAGAAAAAGAAAGAAAGAAAGAAAGAAAGAAAGAAAGAAAGAAAGAAAGAAAGAAAGAAAGAAAGAAAGAAAGAAAGAAAGAAAGAAAAAGACAAAGTCTCATTCACTTAATTAGAAAAAGATTTCACAACATCATGGTTTGTTTCAGTTTGGATTTGATTGATTACCCAATAAAAGAACACAGCTTAAGGTAAATAATGCACTCAAAACATTAATAATTAGAACCTACGATAAGGAAATGTTGTCATTGTAAAGACCTCTAATCTGCTGGTGGTTAATTATGCATTCATCATTCACATTGTGTTGCTTTTTTTCTTCATGATGATTATCGTCACTACCTGACGAAACAGAAGTGCGTGTGATGCAGAGCATCTCAACACGACTTTCTTACTGCTTACAGTGAATGTTTCTCCCAGACAGGTGTTAAAAAATAGCTACAGCCTGCAACAGGGTTCTGCTCTCTCAGCACAACAGTTAAACAGGCAGGTCACACTTCTCCCGGCTGGCAGGTAGATCCTTCCATCCCATCCCTCGCTGTCGCCGGTGAGACCACGTGTTGGACCGGAAACCTCCCGGCCCCGCGGTGGGAGTCCTGATGCGATCTGACAGAGCTGTCAGCGACCAGGTGGTGTCTCTTCCTCCCTCTTCCAAGATCTGTAGATGTCGCTGTCGCAGATACAGACTCGCGACCCCCCCGGTTTTCTATCTGCTGTGTGGAAGCATTGTGGAGTGTCTTAATTTCCCTGTGCGCTCTCGTTCGTTGTTCACAGCATGACAGTGAAAAATGGTTCGTCAGCTCGGTTCTCTTTGCCGGGCGACGCGAGGCCAAACGACGTAACATCTGGCGACGGAGCTCTGTCTCCAGGGTTTTTTGGCACGTGCTCCTGGCTGCCGTTTCCACTCTGCCTCTCATTTTATTTTCCTCCCTCACTTTCTTCCCCTGTTCCCTCGCTTCACTCATTCCCTCCAGAGGTGCTGGTGAGCCACAGCAGGTCCAGGTGGGCTCTTTTACCAATGAGACTCTCATTGGTGTTGCCTCAGTGACCAAGAAATGAAGTCATATTCTGGAAAGGAGTATTTCTGTTTCAATACAAGTTGAGAACAATTGAGAGCAATTGTGGCTTAAAGGGTTAGTTTACCCAAAAATGAAAATTAGCCCATTATTTACTCACCCTTCAAGCATTCTAGGTGTATACGACTTCCTTCTTTCAGACGAATCCAAACGGAGTAATATTAAAAATGGTTCTGCCAGTGAATGGGTGTTTCTCTTTATCAGTCCAAAACAAGTCTAATAAAGTGCATCCATCCATATTAAAAAGTGTCTCACACGGCTCCAGGGGGTGAATGAAGGCCTCCTGTATCGAATTGATACGTTTTTGTAAGAAAAATATCCATATTTAAAATGTCATAATCAATTTAATCTAGCTTGTGGAAACTGTTGTACACATAAGCTGTTCCAGGTGGATGACGTAGGATGTGAAAACCAACATTTGTTTACAGTGGCAAAGGAAGCAAAGTTTCCTTTCTTTAGCAAAGGAAAACCAGTCTCCTCTTGGCTTATATCAAAATCCTCCATTTTGCTTTACAAATCCTCGCTTTGGACTTCTAATTCGTGACTGTTGTTTAATTTTGGTCTCTCTGCTGCACGTTCGTGTTTGTCACTTCTAAGCAGCACATGTGCAACACCGACATCATCCGCCCAGAACAGCTTCCGTGTACATTTTGCGCAAGCTAGAATAAAGTGATTATTGTGATTTAAATATGGATATTTTTCTTACAAAAACGAAACGCTACAGGAAGCCTTTATTCACCCCCGGAGCTGTGTGAGACACTTTTTTAATATGGATGGATGCACTTTATTGGACTTGTTTTGGACTGATAAAGAGAAACACCCACCGCCATAATAAAGCTTGGCAGAGCCAGAACATTTTTTAATATAACTCCGATTGGTTTTGTCTGAAAGAAGAAAGTCATATACACCTAGGATGCCTGGAGGGTGAGTAAATAATGGGCAAATTTTTGGGTAAACTAACCCTTTGATGTTGATTACAAAAAAATAAAATAATAATAATAATAAAATAAAATTATTTCAACTCACCATTTGTAACTAAGATTGTAAATGAGAATTTTGAGAATTTAAAACCAGAATAATAATTTTCATGGTTATGTTATAGTTTTAAGTACTACCTAAGAATGGCAACATTTTTTTTTACACAGAAAAGGTTATTAAAGGATAATTTCACATCCAGAATACAAATTTCCTGATAATTTACTCACTCCCATGCCAAGATGTTCATGTCTTTCTTTCTTCAGTCGAAAAGAAATCATGTTTTTTAAAGGAACACATTACTTATCTAGCAAAATTATCAGTCATTTTCTAAAAAAAGAAAATAATTTGTATAGTTTTTAACCACAAATGTTCGTCTTACACTGGCTCGACTTCACACATTAAGCAGTCGTGTTGGAAAGGTCACATAGGACATAGGCCTAAGTACCGACCCAGTGTTTACAAAGAGAACGTGCAAAGAAAGTCAAACGCCCATTACAAAAATAAAGGTAAAACAGGAGAAAATGAGATGGAATTTTTCACCCTACCCTACTTTTCTAAACCAAAGTATACAAACCACCATGCGGAACCTTTCCAATGTAATTACATAATGTGTGAAGTCAAGCTAGTGCAAGACGAGCATTTGTGGTTAAAAATAATACACATTTTTAGTTTAAAAAAAAAATGACCAATTGTTTTACTAGATAAGACCTTTATTCCTCAGATGGAATTACGTAGAAGCTGCATTGAAACTGCAATTTGGACCTTCATCCCATTGAGAAATCCCATGGAGAAAAATCCTGGAATGTTTTCCTCAAAAACCTTAATTTCTTTTCGAATGAAAGACATCTTGAATGACATGGGGGTGAGTAAATTATCACAAAATTCCTTTAAATTACTTTTTTCACAACACAAGTTAACAATGCATATTTACAATTTGTGGTCATACAGTACCGCAGAAAAAGTCAGTATTTCAACATTTACGGATTGACCTCATTCACTTTCATTGCATGCACGTATCTCACTGTAACCAAGATAGAGACAGGTCAAATTCTTTTTTGTTGTTATCAGCATAATGCCACAAGTGCTGTCGATTGAGCTTAACTTATACTGAGCGAAGAGTACTCTACACTGCGTAAAAAGCTCACAAATTAACATTTGCTCTATGAAAAATGGAGATGTTTGACAAGAACAGAGCGAATGCCCACATCTAGGTTAAAGAGCCCACACATTCTGCGGTTTCCCGAGCGCCTTCCATAATTCATTAACTGATACCCAATCACTGAACATTTCACTGGTGCTGAACGCTGGCTCTTTTCTTGCCTGTGGAGATAGTTTGGCCGCATGCCTCATTCCACCAGAGTGCATTCCTAGGTGATTCATCAGCATATGCCACACCAATACTACAGACTCTCGAGATACCAATCATATGTTTGCTGCTTTTTAAGAAACCTGATATTAAATCTGAGTGGCACTTATTGCTCACTTTCGATCAGTATCGCATAGAAAAACAATAATTTTTAAAGGCATTAAAAAACATTCACTGTTGTGGTGGCAACAAATCTTCATTTACACAATCTCTGTGATCATCTGTGCTCCATTCACACATATTGCTAAAGCACCTGACACTGGTTTCAACAACATTTTCTCAAACCACAGCTCAGATTCCATCAAACATTCTGTGAGTGAATAAATATATATATATTAAAGAACAGTTTATTCAAAATAAAAATCTTTACTATCACTTTTTATCAGTTTAACACATCTTTGCTGAATGAACTTTTTTAAAATTTTGATCAGCAGTGTACACTGTTAAAAAGATATCTATTTGGAACAAAGGCTGTTCTTTTAAACTTTTTATTCATCCAATTATTACCCTGAAAAGGCATCACAGGTTTTAATAAATAAATAAGCAGCAAAACTGTTTCCAACATTAATAATAAATCAGCATATTAGAATGATTTCTGAAGGATCATGTGACACTAGAGACTAGAGTAATGATGCTGAAAATTCAGCTTTGTGTCAGAGAAAGAAATTACATTTTAAAGTATATTAAAATAGAAAACCGCTATTTTAAATTACAATAATAATTCCCAATATTACAGTTTTTTCTGTATTTTTGATCAAATAAATGCAGCATTGATGAGCATAAGAAACTTCTTAAGAGAAAGTTTCCGAAAGTTTGCACAACACCTTTAGATTTATATACAGCTTGTATGTTAAATTTATCAGTGTAAGATTTTTAGTCCTACAACATTAAATTATTGTTAAAAGTACATAAAAAAATCTTCTTGATCTGCACACAAGCCATATTGTCTCTATTAGGAAAAAATACAACAACCACTAAAATGAGTCAAACAAACAAAAAAACACTCCATCACAGGCTCAACTGTAAAGTTTAGGCTCCAAGTAGATGCTTGAAAAAAAAAATATTTATTTTGTCTGATTCTGCAGGTGTTGCGAACAAAAGAAAGAATGCTGAAAAGCAACAGCTGCTGTCAACGCATTTACGTCACAACACAGTACATTAGCAGAGATTAAAAAGATTTTAAACTTGTTGCCAGGCAATACAAAACACAAAAAATAAACTTAATGATAAAAAAACACAAAGAATGCATTCAAAGAACAATTACGCAACTCAATAAATAAATATATAAATAATGAATTGTAGCTGTAGTCTTTGATATTATACCATCTACTGAATTGAAACCCTTTCATCAAGCGTTCAACACACAGATCCTATTCTAGAGCTAACCAAGTGACTAACTTTCTTGCTGTGCAATTTGACGATTGCAGAAGCCAGATTCAGAGTGTCAGTGAGGCAATAAATAACAAAAGAGAGACACATGGTCACTCCAAGTAAGCTACTACCGAAATGCGCAGTAAAACGTTTATTCATGAGACCCCAGACCTGTTTTCAGCTGTCGTAATATATGAATCTAATTTATATTCAATACAGAGAGTTTATTTTCAGACCTGCAGTCTTCCTCTGAGAAGCCTTATGGGCCTCGGTCATACTTCATCGAGGATATAAATGTCAGATCATGTACTGTGATCTCGAATGATCCAAATATTGTTAGGAAATCCCTCTTGATTCAAGCATTGAATAGAGTGCCGGAGTGATTCATGTCTGTTTTGAGTGGAGAGGGCTATAATCGTAAAGCGAGGAGATTATTTTAAGAGGCAGCCGGCAGGAGGTACAGACAAGTCTGAGCTTGCTCACTGACTGAGAAACTGGCTGTAATAGCATAGTATTTATGATCTCAGGCCAAGGGGCTGTGTTACACACTGTTTTTTTTATGAAGTCACTACTTGTAAGGCAGTAAAAAAGCAGGTTCATTAAAGGGGTGTACGTATGTAATGAGAATATGGATTTTCATTGATCCAGTTTCTCTGCTCTTGATTTCAGCTACATTTATTTGCATTCATTTATGTTCATTTCATTGACCAACTAACTTATTATTTATTGCATTATCAGATGATACATACATGAAAAGACTAGGTCTCTTTAAATAGCTTCAGTTATTGGACCACAAAACCAGTCATAAGTAGCACGGATATATTTGTAGCAATAGCCAAAAATACATTGCATGGGTCAAATTGCATGGGTTTCTTTTATGCCAAAAATCATTGAGATATTAAGTAAAGATCATGTTTTCAATTAAGATATTTTGCAAATATCTTACCGCAAATATATAAAAACTTAAATTTTGATTAGTAATATGCACTGCTAAGAACTTCATTTGCACAACTTTAAAGGTGATTTTCTCAATATTTAGATTTTTTTTTGCATCCTCAGATTCCCGATTTTCAAATACATTCTTAGAAAAAATTTCTAGAACCTTTTTTGTTTAAATGGTTCCATAAAGAACCTTTAACATCTGAAGAACCTTTCTGTTTGACAAAAGGTTCTTTGTGGCGAAATAAGGTTCTTTAGGTTATAAGAAGGTAAGAAAGAGATGGTTCTTTAAAGAACCTTTACCTGAATGGTTCGTTGTGGAACCAAAAATGGTTCTTCTATGGCATCGCTGTGAAGAACCTTTTAAAGCACCTTTATTTTTAAGAGTAGTAGTTGTATCTCGGCCCAAAAATGTCCTATCCTAACAAACCATACATCAATGGAAAGCTTATTTATTTAAAATCTTAATAAAAATATTAAATCTTAATCTAAAAGAAAATCGACCATTATGACTGGTTTTGCAGACCAGGGTCACATATTAGTTAGGTTGTACATTGTATAAAAAAAAACCATAAAACTAGGGCACAACATACTGTATTATGAAGAAATTTTCCATATTTATTATTTTTTAACAGATGTTTTACCTGTATTTAGAATTTTGTGTTCTAGAGTTATTGGAAAAGTCCATATTTTTAACAAAAAATGTCCTGGGAAAAAATTACCAGAACATTTTTTTTTTGGTTTTTCCCATATACTTGTATATATATATATATTATTGCGTGATATAACAATTGGATTACATTGCGATCAAACTTAGCAAAATTTGGTATATTTGTGACAACTTGTTTATTCCCAAAATAAATAATTGGCTTTTAAACTGTCACTGTATAAATAAATAAAACTGGAAATAATCAGTGTGTTTTGTTTCATATCTGTTTTATTTATTTATTTATTTGTGTATTAGAAAATACACAAAATATCCACAATATTAGTATGTATAAATGTGTAAACTTATAAGAGAAACATTTCCAATTCAACTCAATTCAAAATTAAAATTCAAAACTCCAATTCTGTTAAATATTTAAAAACAAAAATTAAAACATTTTAAGACATAAATACATTTGACAAACACTAACTTTTACACCTAAAAAAATTAAACAAATCTATTCTAAAAATATTCATATCTAATAAAATATTTATCTTCCCATTTTGTGTAACTAACTACGATCTCAAAATATATCTTTATCATAGTTTATCTACTGAATCTGCCAAGCCACAGATTCAAAGTAGCTTCCCAAACACTGAATCCTGGCAATGGGAAGCGTTGGGAAAATGACTCAATTTACAGAGCCATTAATTCAAGCCGAATGCTACTGTATGTGAAAGAGAGACAATGGCAATGTTTTATTGAGCAGAAGCCAGATGAGCCAGGAAGATTAAACGCAGCGTTGATTTCAAAACCGCCTCACAAATCCTTATTTTACGAGCCCTCTTCCACAGCGCACTGGGATTTCGGAGCGGCGCGCTACTCCTGTGTGTGTCGTATTTATCCCCGTACGTTTTACAACGCCTGCTCTCGTTGTGGAAGGAAGATCAACCGAGAAAGAGGATAAATCTCGTTTGTGGCCTCCTTTCAGCAGTTTGCTCTTCTAAGTCAGCGGCTGACGGGTTTACAAGGGTTTTGACGGGTGTGAGACTGAGTTTTCTTAGCCTGTGAACGGTTCACTTTTTACAAGGTTGCGCTGTGTGGAGGTGATTGTTCCTCTGAGACCCTGACGCTCAAAGAGCGGTAACACGGTAGCGCTGTGGAAGCGTCTCACAGGAGGAATCCAGAGCAGTAAAACCTACATTTACACAGAAACGCCTGATCCAGAGGCCCTCGTTTATTAGGACTACACCACAACGTTAATATGTTTAGACACAACACACACACACACACACACACACACACACAAAAACAAGTCCTTCTGCTCCAGAGGAATGTGTGGAGGCCTGGAGAGGAGGAACAACAGGCCGGGTGTCCCATATCAAACTCCCTCCTCTCAGGCCACAGACTTTTCTCTGTTAGGACATGCAGCTGGACCTTTAGACCCTTGCGTTAAGTATTAAACCATGGCATTCGTGGAGTAGACAGTGTGTGAATTTTTGCGGCTTGGGTCTAACACGCTCACTCATTTAACATGCATTATAATGAGATCTTCGGAGGGTGATAAAAACTCAGTTGAGCCCCAAATATGGCTCCTCGGGGTCGTGTTGTGCTTACGTTCTGAAAGTAGACTGGCGCAATTCACATGCTCATTTATCACTATCAATAGCAAAGTAAAGGAACAAGAGAAAGTGACCATTAAATATATTGGGAAGAGAGCAGAGTTACGCATAACAGCTCTTCTTGCATTTAACACAGTCATCATTTGGCTCTAGCAGCAATGCTGTAGAAAGCCAAAGCTAATTTTCTCCATCTGCAATTCACCTAAGGGAGCACTAAAGATGCTACAAGAAAATATAAATATGTAGAATTTGTGTTAAAAGGGATACAGTGATAAACCAAAGGTACTTTTGAACAGAGGCCCAACATAAGACTCACAATCCTTATCTGAAAGTTCACACGCTAATGTGAAGTCTGGCACTTTGCTAGAATAGACCAGAGGTTTTCTAACTGGGATCCAGAGACCCAAAAGGGACTTCAAGAGCTTTCTCAGGGATCTGTGGGAAATTTGGCAAAAGTACACAAGTGAGGAAGGAAGCCATTCCAAAATCATTAAATGTCATGGATGCATATTTACTGAGTAATCCACTATTTTGTAGAGAGGGGGTCAAAATGACAATTTTCACCAAATTACAAGGGGGTAAAAATGACTTCAGAAAGGTGGCAGCATCATCACGTTACTTTTATACAGAGATTGTTGCCTCTGTTAGTAAAATCTGTTGCCTTTAGCAATCTTTGTTGCATTATACGCCAATGGTGACCATGGTGAAAGTGCACTTTTCAAGTTTTTTCTCCAAAGTTTGCATGCCTGTAACTTACGAAGTATTAAATATATCTTAATGCTTTTTTTTATTTTAAGTCTTAACAAACTTTTATTTTGGCATCTTCATTTTTAAAGCCCTACATAGTTCAGTCCCAAAGATATTGCAATTTCAATGTGGCTCCGGGAGTAAATTGTACACATTTTTAGTGGTCAAAAACTAAATGTGGACTTTTAGTCACTTTGTATAAAGATGATTCTTCTTTTCTTTTAAAGAGGAATGTCTAAAAAACAAAAACAAATAATGTTGAAACTGTATCTTGTTCCTTCTGTCAAAACAATTGCATAGCTCATACCTGTCTGAGTGCCATAAATATTCTCTTTTTGAAGTTTGCATGCCTGTAACTCAAGAAGTATTTAAGATATCTTAATGCTATTTTAGATGTTGAGTCTTAAACTTTCCTTTTGGCATTTTCATTTTTAAAACCCTAAATAGTTCAGTCCCAGAGATAGAGATAGCTATTTCAACATGGCTCCAGGAGTAAATTGTTAAATGGTACACATTTTCAATGGTCAAAAACCCAATGTGGGCCATTTTGCATGAAGATGATTCTTCTTTTCTTTTAAAGAGGAAGGTCTGAAGAACAAATAATGTTGAAACTAGAAATGTATCTTGTTCCTTCTGTCAAAACAATTGCATAGCTCAAACCTGTCTGAGTCCCATAAATATTTTATTTCTGAAGTTTGCATGCCTGTAACTCAAGAATAATTAAAGATATCTTAATGCTATTTTAGATGTTGTGTCTTAACAAACTTTTCTTTTGGAATCTTAATTTTTAAGGCCAAATATGGTTCAGTTCTGGAGATATTAGGATCTCAATATGGCTCCAGGAGTAATTTGTTAAAGGGTACACACATTCAATGGTCAAAAACCCAGTGTGGGCCACTTTGCATGAAGATGATTTTTCTTTTAAAGAGGAATGTCTGAAGAACAAATAATGTTGAAACTTGAAATCTATATTGTTCCTTCTGTCAAAACAATTGCATAGCTCATACCCATCTGAATGCCTTAAATATTCTTTCTCCAAAGTTTGCATGCCTGTAACTCAAGAAGTACTAAAGATATCTCAATATGATTTTAGATTCCAGTTCTTAATAAACTTTTCTTTGGAAATCATTTTCAAACCCTATATCACTCAGTCTGAGAGATATGGGGATCTCAATGCAGCTCCATATTTAGGTTGTTGAATATTTTTTAATTTTTAAGGCCTTTTATGGTCCAGTTTCAGAGATATTGGTATCTAAATATGGCTCCAAGAGTAAATTGTTATATTGCACACATTTTCAGTGGTCAAAAACAAAATGTGGGTCACTTTGCATAAAGACAATTCTTCTTTCTTTTAAAGAGGAATGTCTGAAGAGCAAATAATGTTGAAACTAGAAACGTATCTTGTTCCTGCTGTCAAAAAATTTGCATAGCTCATACCTGTCTGCATGCCTGTAACTCAAGTAGTATTAAAGCTATCTCAGTATGATTTTAGATTCCAGTTCTTATTAAACTTTTCTTTGGAAATCTTCATTTTCAAGCCCTATATCATTCAGTCTAAGAGATATGGGAATCTCAATGCAGCTCCATATTTAGGTTGTTGAATATTACCCATTTTTTGACCACCCTCTACAAGATATTTGAATAATTTGTAAACAATAATAAAAAAGAAAATTACATTGAACATGTTCCCTTTATAATTACACTTTTTCTTACACAGCACTTATGGACATCACATTATAGCGTCAAAAAGATTGGAAACTTTTGAGTTTCTTTGAAGATTCCTTAAAAATGAATCTGCCCACATTTACTGACCAAATAAAATATTAAAACACCCCAGTTTACTTCAGTGCTTGACTTGCAATAAATGTTAGGAACATAATCTATTTACTGAAGCAGCCAATTACCAATGTTTTTAAACTTTAATAATGTGTCCCCCTCAAACAGAAACGAGCACTGTAGCTGTGTTATTTATGCAGTCAAAGGTGTGCACACCACATTAACTGTCTCTGCTCTTTGCCAAGCAAAACCACTTCCAGCAGAATCAACAAAACATATTCATCAGCCTACATTCATCAGCCTTGTAATCTTGCTCAGGGTGACGAGGTAACAAGAGCGCAGTGGATAATAGCCAAATGACAAGTGTTTTGTGGTCATGTTCTTTGTGTTTAGTAGCTTTTGACACTATAGGTTAGCGATTATAGGCTTTTCTCTGCCTTCCCTGACAAACGTGCTGTTTTTAACCAGAATCCTCAGTGCAAAAAAGACATGCAAATTGATTCGAAGCTGCGAGTCGGCCGCTCTGAGCTTTAATATACTGACTGGAGGTGATAAATCACAGCTAAGCTACAGCTAGCACGCTAACGGCCCAGCACTATGATAACAAACACAGTTCTGTGTTATGGGTCATAGAGGCATTGACATTCATTTCCCCGAAGCTGAATAACTGACTCGCTGGCCTTCACAGCGAGCAGCACTGGGACGGAACGGCGGCCATGCTTGGTTCCCTCGCTCCTGGCTCCACAACACAGAATGGAGAAACAAACAACGCTTTGATAGAAATGCGCACGCATAAGCGATCAGTCTTATTAAATGACGCAGAGGAGATTTAGTGGAACTGCGTGCGTAAACGGCCACATTGATTTGTCCATTGTGATTTATGCAATGCAATATGTTATGAGCGCTGCACACCTTCGTGAATATTCACACACTCCCGGACAAACATCACCTCCACCGAGCATAAATCTGCTCTTCATATTCGTGGCGAAATTGACCTGGAGTGTTTCAGCGTCATAAGACACCTCGGTTTAGAGAAATTTCCCAGAAAGACAGGTTGTGAATATAACGGAGACAAAAATAGAGAGAGAGGGAGAGCGCCAGGGAGAGAGAAGAGACAGCGGAACTCAATCAGAGGCGGGTCACGAGGGTTCAGGGCTGCAATACAGCGTCTGTGCAGTGCTGAAAAATGTGAGGTGACAGTTCATTTTCGCTGGTGACAGTCTTTGTCGCTCTCACTCGCCTGCTCACCCTGCCAACAGGAACCGTGCCGGCAACCGTTGCCCTGACAGCGGAGAGGAGGCGGACCTTATCTCATGACAGGGCTCCGCAGAGACCAATTGGAGGAGCCGCGCTGCTCGGTGATGCTCAGGAGAGAGAGAACGAGGCCGGAAAAATCACAGCAGAAAGACTTAAACGAGTATCTGAGAGAGGAGTGCACACACTGACTGTCCTCACAGGCCTTTTACTGCTGCATCAGAATGAGTCCAGGGTAGCTGTTTGTTAAAGAAAACGTGGA
>NC_133361.1:50918011-50945826 GCF_049309525.1 Garra rufa
GAATGATAGAATGACAAAATGACAGTTTGATAGAACGATAGATAGATAGATAATAGATAGATAGATAGATAGATAGATAGAACGATAGATAGACAGATAGATAGATAGAATGATAGATGAGATAGATAGATAGATAGATAGATAGATAGATAGATAGATAGATAGATAGATAGATAGATAGATAGATAGATAGAATGATAGATAGATAGATAGATAGATAGATAGATAGATAGATAGATAGATAGATAGATAGATAGATAGATAGATAGATAGATAGATAGATAGAACGATAGAACGATAGATAGATAGATAGATAGATAGATAGATAGATAGATAGATAGATAGATAGATAGACAGACAGAAAGAAAGAAAGAACAACAGAATGATAGAACAACGACAGTATGATAGACAGAACAACAAAACGTCAGAACGATAGAAAGAAAGATAGATAGATAGATAGATAGATAGATAGATAGATAGATAGATAGATAGATAGATAGATAGATAGATAGATAGATAGATAGATAGATAGATAGATAGATAGATAGATAGATAGATAGATAGATAGATAGATAGATAGATAGAAAGATAGATAAAACAATATAGAATTCAAATTTAATCTCATAAATGTTTAAAAAGAGCCAATTCCTGTGAATTTTGCAAAACCTTGCATTCAGTACAAAGTCATCCGGGTTCATCTCATTAGCACACATCTTTCAGAGCACACAAGGGATGAGCAGCGTATCCTACTGGGAATTTTACCCCAATTAAAAGTTAGGTGTGCAGGTAAGCTTGAAAAAATCTTTCCAGAGGCAAGTCTGTGTTGACAAATTGATTTCAGCTCTTCGCATCCAATTTTCCGTCAGAGTCTCTCTGCAGACCAGCGCCCATATGTAAAGGATGCATTTCTATCGGAGACACATGGCCCAAGCATTCAGCCCATTGAACACCTGTTCACTAAACACCAGAGTGAAGGTCCATTTATTTCATATGGGACTCAATAGCTCAACCATCCATCCACGGAGTCAATGCTTTGTTAGCTGTGTCTAATGCTGCGAGAACCACAGAAAAACACACCATGATCGCACACACCGAGGGAACGGCAGATTTACAAGCCAACTTGAGACCTGTATATCATAAAAATCCTGAATCTAACCTGATTAGTAAGAGATCGGGGGTGCTAAGCCCTGTTTTGTTCTGTATTGATTCAAGTGTGGATTGGAAGAGTCAATTAAGGCCTGTGATTCAGATTCACATGAGTCATCCGTCTTTGCAGAGGCGGCTCTGACTCACCACCAAGCCAATCAATTCACAGCTGAATCAATGCTTCAGGAAACCTATAGACTGAGAGCATGTGAGCTGGCTCTAGTGAATGGCAGTCGTTTAATGGAGAAGATGCTACTCGGGGCGGATTGTAAGCAAAGATCATGTTCACAAGCAGCTGCACGGGCTGGAATCTGATATGGGAAGAGATCCTCATACCTTCCTGGATCCACCTTGTGTTCTTTCACACTGTGAGCTCTCTGCTCTCTCTCATGCACACACACAACTGAAAGCATGTCCAGGTCAAGACCTGCCGCATTCATTGCCATGGAAACCTGTGATTTGCAGAGGGATTTGTTTCTAAAATATTTTCTTTTGTCTTTCCTTCTTTTCATTATCCTATACTTACATCTATGTATGTATGTATGTATGTATGTATCTATCTATCTCCATGTATCTGTCTATCCATATAACATCCATACAAACCCTCTATTATTCTGTTTATAGATCCATATCTCTCTCTTCTCTTCTAACAATCTATTATGCTGTCTATGCATCTATCTATCCAACTATTATTTTGTCCATCCATCCATATACCCATCTAACAACCAACTATCCGTCTAGCTATCCTTCAATCCATCTATTCGTTTATTCATCTACCATGCATTTATCTATCAATCCTTCTTTTATTCATCTATCAATCCATTCATCTCTATCTACCTGTCTATCCTTCTACCCATAAAGTATTCTATCCATCCAATCATCTGTTTATCTGTCTACCCATATCTATCTATCTATTATTCTATCCACCAATCCATCTATCCACCTGTAACTCATCTAACAACCAGCTATCTATCCATCAACCCATCTTACATGCATTTATCTTTCTATCCTACTTTTATTCAGTTTATCCATCTATCAATCCATTCATCTCTATCTACCTGTCTATCCTTCTACCCATAACGTATTCTATCCATCCAATCATCTGTTTATCTGTCTACCCATATCTCTCTATCTATTATTCTATCCATCAGTCCATCTATCCATCTGTAACCCATCTATTTGCTATGTAAGCTGTCTATCAACCCATCTAACACCTATCTATCTGTTTATCTATCTGTTTATCTATCTGTCTATCCACCTATCTATCTATCTATCTATCTATCTATCTATCTATCTATCTATCTATCTATCTATCTATCTATCTATCTATCTATCTATCCTTCTAACCATCTATTATTCTGTGTATCCACCTATCTATCCATCCATTATTCTGTCCATCTATCCATCTGTAACCCATCTATCTGCTAAGCTAAGCTGTCTATCTATCATCAACCCATTTAACATGCATTTATCTGTCTATTAAACCATTCATATCTCTATGTCTAATCATCTACCCATTTATTATCCCATCTATCCTTCTATTTGTCTATTATTCTATCCATTCATCCTTCAATCTACTTGTTTATCTGTCTATCTATCTGTCTATCTGTCTATCTATCTGTCTATCTGTCTATCTATCTATCTATCTATCTGTCTATCTATCTATCTATCTATCTATCTATCTATCTATCTATCTATCTATCTATCTATCTATCTATCTATCTATCTATCTATCTATCTATCTATCTATCTATCTCTCTTCTTCTAACATCTATTGTCTATCCATCTAACTATCCGTATTTCCATCTAACAACCAGCTATCTGTTTATCTATCTATCCATCAATCCATCTAAGATGCATTTATCTATCTATCCTGCTTTTATTCAGTTTATCCATCTGTGTATCAATCCATTCATTGCTCTGTCTAATCATCTATCCATTGATTATCCTATCTATCCTTCTATTCATCTATTATTCTATGCATCCATCCATCCATCCATCCAATCATCTACCTATCCTTTTATCTGTCTACCCATATACCCCTCTAACAACCATCTATCTGTCTTTTTATGCTTCTGTCATTGTTTATCCATTCATCTATATGTCTATCCATTTATCTATCCTACCTATCGTAAATCAGTTTTATATCTGTCTATCCATCTAGCATCCATGTGTCATTCCATCCATCTATGCTTCTATCATTCTATCTATTTTTTCCATCTTCTGAACCTTTTGAATTAACCTTTATGAAGATTCAACCTTTATGCTTAGCCAGTTCAGCCATCTTGGTTTCTCTCTCTCTCCATTCTGTTAGTGAGCTCATGTCGTTCATGCTGTTACACCAGACGACCGTTGAACTGAGACCAAAAAGGGCGAAAGAGAGAGAGAGACCACCATGACAGGTGCTGTGGTGTCCAGGCAGATCACTAAATGCCCCTGTCAGTCTCAGAGCTTCAGATGGCAGCAGATCTAGAAACAATCATCGCTGTACTTCATTACACTCCACCCATATTGCCGGTGACCAGGGTCTTTTTAATTTACTGAATCATACAGTACTGCATTTACATAGTAATTTCAGTACAGAATTAATTCATGAATACCTCTTATCACTTAAAAGAAATGCAGGCGGATAAGGTTAACGCACAAAAAGATAAAGACAGAGAGAAAGCGAGCAAAGCCTGACAGATATTTGAAGGAAAGAACGTACAGGATGAAAGTGAGCAGAGCATAATAAGAGAGCGAGCATTCAGTGGAGGTAAAGACGGATGGAAACAAGGCCATGAAGAGACACAGGGAAGACAAAAGAAAAAGAGAAGGAGAGAGAAGAGAGGAGAGCGACTCGGGCTGTAATGGCTCGCGTCTCCTGGCAATCGAATTCTTGCCGCTCTGTCGCACAGGGAGCGTTAATTGACAGGCAACCACTTAAGTCTTAATTTTCTTTTAAGATTGTGGCGAAAAAAAAGAAGGAGAGCGAGGAGAAAGAGAGGGTCTACGAAGGGGGAATTCTAATGAGGGAGGCATCACGTCTGAGCAGGGCCATTACGTGTGATCTCTATTCCATTCTCCCAGCAGACACCACGGGTCCGCTGTTTTAATGGCCCAGCCACTGGACGGAGAGAGCATGTCACAGCTAACTGCCTCACTGTGCAGGAATGAATTTAACACTAGGCTAGGTCCTCGTACTTAGGTTTAGCATGCGTCTAATCGAAGTCTCCGGAGAGGCCGAGATGGTTTGCTGCATGGTTTGACTTGAGGAATGGTTTTATGACCTGAAATCTGCTGGAATTTGAATCTCAGGGCTGCCTTAAGACTTCTTCTGTTTAGGTTTCTCATGATTTTCCAGTCTAAAATGAAATTTTAACATAAGGATTTCAAATAGCCTGTGGATCATAGAAGTTTGAGATAAAAAATAAAATGCTGTATCAGCACTTAAATAATGACTGATCTTTGTGTGAACGAAAACTTGAAGCCTTTCTGAATGTATACAAACAGTAGGCTATTTTAGAAAGGAAAATTCAATAGATGAAAAAGAGGAATTAGTAAGAATAAATAAATTATGAATAACATGTAATCATGCAATCCATAAAGAGTTAACTGTAGTCTGCTTATGAGTATTTTAAAATGTAATTCTAATTACAAGTACTTATTTTTGGAAAATGATAAAGCAATCCAGATTACATGTAACCCCGCTCTCACTACTTATATGTTTTATGACTACTTTATTTTTTTTTAGGAGCTTGACACAATTGATGTGGCCATACAATCGTACATTTAATAAAAAGCCTTTTGTGCTCTATAAAATAAAATAAACAGGTTTGGAAAGACATAATAGAGACAGTAAACAATGACAGAATTATAATTTTTGGTTAAACTCTCTCTTTAAAGCAATGTAGCACTGACTGTGTTAGGCTTGATCATATACAGTAGACCATGATGCTAAAATGCAGCAGAAAAAAAGGCAAACAGAACAATCAGAGACCTCCTTTTTGACCGGTTTCAACAACATCTGTACTCTTTGTTGGTGTCTATTCAAAAGCAAATTTTGGTAGTGTCTATTCAAATCCTGTCTAAGTGGTTCTTAGCCAGAAAAATCTGGAATATGAACCAGATCTATTGCTGTTTAGTCAAACGTCTGGCAACCTGAGCCTACACAAAGCCAGCCAATCAAATTGGACTAACAACTTCAGCCAGTGCTGGCCATTTTTGAGTGCAATATGTAGAATATTATACTACCTTTCACTCAGCATTTTTTATGCTTATATTTTTTGTAATGTTCCTGACTGTTTTAGAGAAACCAAGCGCATGTGGAAACACAAAAACTTGAATATAATAAATTCCGACTGTCAGGAGAAACATTGCATATGATTTGTATTAGACCTCAATGAACAGAGACCGAAAACTCAGTAGCACTCAGCGCTGACCATTTCAGAAAGGAACAAAAGCACTTCAAAGCTCTCAGTAAGGACAGGATGAGTGTCGGCTGAATTATTGTTCAGTCCCCTTTAAATCTCTCAAGCTCTCTGGACTCTGAGTTCTATGGTTGTGGGCAGTGGATTGAGCAAAAATCTGAGGCAGTGCAGCTCGCCCCCTAGTGACACTGAGATGAATTACAAAAGCCCACCAGAGAAATCTCTGTGATTCACTGTTATGTGAGCCCTAGAGAGAGAGTGGGTCAGCCACTTTACAGCTGTGCAGGAGCTACTGTGATTTCTCTCCTAGTTCAAAACAGATTCTGTTTAATGCAGATGAACTGGAGGCAAAATTGTTTTTATGCATTAACATAAACAATAATATTTCTATAATACATGTTTTTTTTTCTTTAAGTGATTGTTGTTTATGAGTCCCTTGTTTGTATTGAACAGTTAAACTGCCCGCTGTTCTTCAGAAAAATCACAGATTCTTTGGTTTTTCAGCATTTTTGTGTATTTGAACCCTTTCCAAACACTGACTGCATGTTTTGTGATCTATCTTTTCACACTGAGGACAACTGAGGGACTCATATGCAACTATTACAGAAGGTTCAAACGCTCACTGATGCTGCAGAAGGAAAAAAGATGCACTAAGAGCTGGGGGATGAAAACTTTTGAAAAGTATAAAGATGTGTACAGATTTTTTTCATTTAGTAGTGCCCTTCAGAACCTACAAAAGTTTACTTACATGTTCCCCAGGAGACAAATTAAGTTAAATTTACCCTGATCTTCAAATTCAAAAAGTTTTCACCCCCCAGGCATCAGTGAGCATTTGAACCTTCTGTAATAGTTGCATATGAGTCCCTCAGTTGTCCTCAGTGTGAAAAGATGGATCTCAAAATTATACAGTAATTGCTGGGAAGGGTTCAAATACACAAAAACGCTCAAAAACCAAAGAATTTGTGGGACCTGAAGGATTTTCCCGAAGAACAGCAGGCAGTTTAACTGTTCAGGACAAACATGGGACTCATGAACAACTATCACTAAACAAAAAAACACAGCTGTTGATCATTCAGGTAACAACACAGTATTAAGAATCAAGTGTATGTAAACTGTTTAACAGGGTCATTTTTTATAAATATGTAAATGCATTTTATGTGAGATATCCAGTGGTGGAATGTAACGAAGTATTTGTACTTCGTTACTGTACTTAAGTAAATTTTTACGTATCTATACTTTACTTAAGTAAAAAAAATAATGCATACTTTTACTTTTACTCAAGTAGATTTTTCAGCAATTATCTGTACTTTGTACTCCACTACATTATTAAAATGCGTGTCGTTATCCTTCCGAATCTTGCATAAAAATTTTTTGGTCGACTGACGTTTTGGCGTTGCTGGCCAATGCACGTTGAAACAGATCGGAGATCTGATTGGTCAAAGAACGCAAGCCGAAAAATAGTGAGCGCGCGTTTTGAAACAACACAAGCGGAACTGATGTAAATCGAAGAAAAGGACACCAAAGAGCCAACAACGTCGACTGAGCTTGAGCCTGTGCCCTGTATCTCTGATTCTGAGAGACACCCCTGGCCTTATTTAAGCAAGTTATTTAAATTTAAAGGTTCAAAGAATGACTCCTGGCGTTTTCAATGTGTCAAGTGCCTACCTCAACGCAAAGAATTGTTAGCGTTTAAAAACTCCCCTTCAAATTTGAAGAAACATATAGAGGTAAGACATGCAATGCTAGTTATTAATATTTAAGTTACTAACTTGCTATGACATGGTGCTATGACTGTTATAGAAAAACGGATGTCAACATAAC
Organism: Garra rufa; assembly: GCF_049309525.1. Lineage (NCBI taxonomy): Eukaryota > Metazoa > Chordata > Actinopteri > Cypriniformes > Cyprinidae > Garra > Garra rufa. The sequence continues at coordinate 50,925,388 of NC_133361.1, forward strand.
AAAAATATCACACCAGTATAATATTTGTTTCAAACATTTTACTTAAAAAAAAAAATACTTTTACTTAAAAAAATACTTTAAAGTAAATTTAAAAGTATGTACTTAGGACTTTTACTTAAGTAAGATGCTGATGTAGTAATTATACTTTTACTTAAGTATATATTTTGCAGGGTAGTTGTACTTTTACTTAAGTACTAAACTTAAGTACTTCCTCCACCACTGGAGATATCTTATTCAGGTCAGTACTAAATAAAAACTAACATGCATTTTGTATGATCTCTCTTGTTTTGGTCAAATAATTAACATTTTGCAGATTCTGCAAGGTGTATGCAAACTTTTGACTTCAACTGTATATATATATATATATATATATATATATATATATATATATATATATATATATATATATACATATATATTCTCTTAAAAATAAGTTTGTTTTGTGGGTTAATGGCTTCAAGGCGTCACTCCCTCTCATATCTTATCACGGCGGCCTCTAAAGACCAAATGGTTGAAGTGTGGTTCTGTTATCTCACCACTGCCTCTCTTGCCCCCTCGTCACATAGATATCATATCTCAACCTGTATCTTTCTCTCTTTTTCTCTCTCTCACACTCACATACACACGTACACTCTCTTCTGTTCGCACACACACACAAACACATTGCCTCTCTCACATCTCACATAGACACACATTCATTCTGCCTCACACTCTTACACACACACACTCTGACAGCTCTGAGGCTCCCTGCCTCCAAGGTGCAAAGCCCAACTCTTGGCGATGGCAGAACGGGTTAAAAGGTTATCGGCTTCACCTTTGACTTGGGCCCACGGGGGCCACCCAAACGGTTGCCATGGCCACCAGCCCTTATCAGAGCAGGCGGAAAGTACAGCTGGAAACTGAAACGCAAGACAAAGGGCAAATTTGAGTTGAGTTGTTTCTAGTTGTGAAGTAGGTCAATTAATAATGTAAGAAAAGGTCACTGTGTTGGATCACCCCAGTTCTAACTATAGGTATAGCTGTCGACTGGCAGTTTAAGAATCCGCTGAAGTGCCACCACACCTGTCCGGCGTACAGGTGTGCGCTCAATGAGGCCGCTGGTCGTGGTGAACTATTTCGGCTTTCTGTTACCCAAAAAACTTTGCAATCTTCTGGTGACCTGTACATTTTCAGAGTTTCGTCTTAATCGGGTCATACGGACCGTACAATATTAATTACACAGAGAGGACTTTCAAAAGTTCCTGAGTTTTATTGTTCACAATCACTGCCACCTTTTTCTGTTTGCATGTGTGTGTTTGCGTATATACGCTAAGTCAATATAGATAGCTCTAGACTCACATCCTTATCTCGAACTCACACCAGATGACAAAGTTTAAATCACAAGTTGCGATTATCTTATTGACACACAAACTGCATAGAGGTATAAATAAGAGATCTAATCCTTGTTTAAGCAGTTGTTATCATAAGCAAAGCAATTTATGCTCCGGGTTGAAGGGGATCTGTGATACTGAGGTTTGCAGATGAGTGGAAGTTGAGAGTTGTTTACTTAGCAGATTTATGTGACTCGTGGCAGCGTGAGAATTGAGTCAGGGGAGCTTAAAATGGCTGACGTGCAACACTATATCCACACGCTTACAGCTAAAACACACACAATACTGGTCCAAACCAACCTTTTTGATCTAGAAATAACCTAGCCAGGAAATAAAAGTGTGGTACTGTGAAAAATCCGGTTGTTTCTCAAAATGGCTGCCTCTCGATCACGCCTTAGCCTTGACTCTGACTGCAACGGTCACGTGACGGCCTAAAAAAAAAAAAATTCCTTTTCCTCATCCTCTCTGTTCCATCTGCTCCCTCCATTCACAATAACGAAGCAAGCGATGAGAGAAATCTCATTTAGCAGACGTCACCCTGAGGCAAAGCAGAGAGGGCATTAGCTACTGGGAAATAGTTCCTAAGCGTGTGAATATTTGCAGTTGGAAAGGGAGGGGAAAAAGGGAGACTCCACGCCCAAAGCGCTTTCCAGACACTTTTCGAGCCTCTTTTCGCCGTCGCTCTCTGTTGTCAGTCATCACTTGTCAAATTAGAATCAGGTTAGAGTGTTAGAGTCTTATCTTTCTTTGTGCTGAGTGTCAGCTGAGTATTAGCTAAGGAACGAATCAACCACAAACTGTGCGTTTGAGGGAATGAGAGTTTAGAGAACAAATGATAGAGAGAGCCAACGACAGAGCAATATGGGAGTAGTTGCTTGAAAGGAAATGGAATGGAGTAACTCAGAAATGGAAAATGCTGAAGGTCAAATTTTAGACTTTGAAAAATTGAAGGGGGAAAAAAACTGCGATGTGATGTGGTTATTAAAATGAATATGTGGTTTACATTTGCTGGGTGAATTTTATACCACTGAAAAAAAATGTATGGAAGCAATAAATAAATATAGCTGCAAGCTGGGATTACTGGGGTTCAAGCGCTTTAAAGTATTTAGGCACATATGAAAAAAGACATTACGCAGCAAACCTTTTTTTGCAAATAAAGGTAATTTACCATAGAAATATTAAGTTTTGTAATGCTTATGCCTGTTATAGTACCGGCTGTGGTCCAATCTCCTTAAAACTTTGCATGCATGTTTAGAATCACCTGTCGCAGATGCTCACCAGTTTTGTGAAGTTTTGACTTTTCCTTTAGGCTTTATAGGATTTTGGGTAAATTTTTCTAAATGACCCGTTTTCTAAATGACCCCGTTATAGCTTCCCAAAGGGTACATTTAAAAAAAAATTTGGCCAAGAGAGCCCAGAGAATTGCACTGCAGTGTCTTTTCCAGATCGAGTGAAAAACCTAGGACTAGTTCGCAAAAGTAGATTTTTTTTTTTTTTACATCTGATTGACAGCAGTGGTCCTAGAGACATTTTATATCGCCCCCCAGTGGCCAATTTCTTCCAAGTTTCTCACAGACCTTTGGGGCCATGATTCAACAGGCCCACCGAGTTTTGTTCCGATCGGCCTCCATTAACCATGTCTAAAAGGTGTTCAAAATTAATCGGCCAATGGTGAGTGTTCTTTGAGATACGCAAATATCCATATAGACACTTGTGGCACTTCGGACCAAGACTGTGCACAGCGATTTTCATGTTGATAGGACAAATGGTTGCGTAGGTACAGTATATCCACTATATTTTTTCCCTTATAATGCCACCAAGTGGCCAAGCTCCACGATTTTTGTCCTGCCACCTCAGATTGTGCTCTTACATAAGTGTTCTGAGTTTGGCGGAGATATCTCATTCCATTCAGGTGTTATAGGCATTTTACTAAAAGTGACCCTGCCACTTTTGAAGGTTTTGGTGTCCCTTTGCGACGGTGATTTGACAGCTCGACTTTTTTTTTTTTTTTGTTAATTATTGATATTCGCTCTCCAGAGAATCAAAAAACCTAGGACTAGTTCGCAAAAGTAGGTTTGGCAAAAACTCCTCTCAAATCTGAGGCAAATCTGAGACACATGAGCCTGCGACTGACAGTTAAGGAATTATGAGCGATATCTTACTTTTGATCACTGTAGCGCCCCCGTCAGGCCGATTGGGGCGAGCCTTGGTGACATTGATGCTGCTGTGAGTACTACCATCCCTCCAAGTTTCAAGTCTCTACGATTTACGGTTTGGTCTGCACGATCAGTTTTATGCGGAGATCACTGATCCGTGACCATTCTAACAATTTCAGCGCTATGTGCTTGAACCCCTAAAAGTAATTAAAAACCTGTGCTTCCTTGAGGCAGATAAATATTTTATTTGCTAAGAAGTCATGCATCTGGACTAGGATGCAAACAAAGCCATGTGACTTTGTCTAGGAAGTCATGTGGCTCTATAATTCACATTAGTTATTACCGCCTCCCAGAACTTTCTGACACGCTGTCGCTCACAGGCATAATGTATCTTCCACAAATGCTAACAAACATGAAGTTCAGAGCAGTTTGTCTGTGCGCTTGAAACCGCAAATAATTTATGACATTTAATAAAAAAGCCATAGTAGTTGTCCCAGTTGCTGTAACGTAGGTGTTTTATGTAAGCGTACTCATTCGTGTGCAAAAGACAGTGTGTGAAGTGTGAGGGTTAACAGATATCTCTCATCTCTTGCTCATAAACTCCAGGCTTGGTGCTCCTGATATAGCCAGAGGCGTGTGGCTGATTACATTACGACTGTTTTCCTATAGTGTCTGGTGTTGTAGCACAACCAGGCTGTGCCATTAGAAAGTCTAAACAGATACCACAAACACATTCAAGCGTATCTGTTGAGCATGCTACTGTTAGAGGAGCAAAAGAACAAGAGGCAGAATAATATATAGGCCTATATAGAGTTGAGATCAAAAGTTTACATACACCTTGCAGAATCTGCAAAATGTTAATTATTTGACCAAAATAAGAGAGATCATACAAAATGTTTAGTAGTGGCTTGAATAAGAATATTTCACATAAAAGATGTTTACATATAATCCACAACAGAAAATAATAGTTGAGTTTATAAAAATGACGCCGTTCAAAAGTTTACATACGCTTGATTCTTAATACTGTGTTATGATTCACAACTGTGTTTTTTTTTTTTTGTTTAGTGATAGTTGTTCATGAGTCCCTTGTTTGTCGTGAACAGTTAAACTGTCCGCTGTTCTTTAGAAAAATTGTTCAGGTCTCACAATTTTTTCTCACAGGTTTTTCAGCATTTTTGTGTATTAAAACCATTTCCAACAATGACTGTATGATTTTGAGATCCATCTCTTCACACTGAGGACAACTGAGGGACTCATATGCAACTATTACAGAAGACTCAAATGCTCACTGGTGCTCTAGGATGAAAAATGATGCATTAAGAGCTAGGGGTGTAAACTATAGGAATAGTAGGGTTTTCATGAGCTGTAGGAATTTTGGGTTTTCATGAGCTGTATGCCAAAATAATCAATATTAAAACAATAAAAGGCTTGAACTACTTCAGTTAGTGTGTAATGAATCTAAAATATATGAAAGTCTAATGTTTATCAGTACATTACAGAAAATAATGAACTTTATCACAATATGCTAATTTTTTGAGAAGGACCTGTATTTACAAATGCATGAATACACACTAAAAATGCAATAGTTCAATAAGACTACCCAGAAGGTTGGGTTAAACATTTAACCCAACTGCTGGGTCACAACAATCCAGTCGCTAGATTTTTTCATATTTTCACCCAGCGCTGGGTTGTATTTAACCCAGCATTTTAAGAGTGTAGAAGCATAGAACAGGAGACAAAGGCTGGAAGTATTTGGCGCATTAATGGTAGTGATTCAGCAAACAACAAAACTAGATCAACTTCTTTGTGCTCTGTTTATTTAGCTTCTGATTTAATCTTTTACAGGTTGGCCACAGTTCAGAGCAGCTTTATTTTATACTCTACACGCCATGTTGATGAGGAATGTTTTGTTTCAGGGCACACATTCAGGCCTACTACTGAATAACCGAGAACAGAGGAAAGTGTGGAGGTCAGAGGCGTGCAGGGATCTCCGCGGATAAACTTTTCCTCCGGATTGCACCACAATGTGAGGGTGAGGTGGCCCCCTTTGTCCTGGAACAGAATGACTGAGTGAGTGTGGAGCTGACGGAAAGGTCAGGGAGAGTTCGGCAGGAGAGGTGCGTAACACTGAGCATGCGTCGCGACCGGCTCTCCGGCGCGCGCTTGTGTTCGCGGGACAGGTTTGAATGATGATCTGAGGAGTGCTCTCGTGTTCTCCTCTCTGTGTGCTGAAGCTCCGCTGGCTCAATGCCAGGAGCGTGAGAGCTTTTATCCGAAATGGGAGACATCCCTGCCCTACTGATTCCCGCTCCTGCTGTCAGTAAGAATGCACAGACTGAGATCTCTTGTTGTTTGGGTTCCAGGATCCACTTTAGAAATTCACCAGTGGTTTTACGCTTATTTGATATGGCCTTTTCTTCATTTGTTGACCTTGACTGTCTTGATAAAAAATGAAACCATTTTTCAATTCTTTTAAATTATTCTCGATCGTGTGGTCTTGAAGGAACCGCTGATGTCAGAGGCTCTTGTTTGAACTGCCCCCATGTAGAACCAAGACTGCAGTACAACAATAACAATAACTGTGTGGCAAGCAAAACTAAACAACTAAATTGTTCCTATTATAATAAACAAAGCTGGCTATGTTCAAAGACATGTGCAATGGGACTTGTGTTCATGCTATTATGCCAAGTTGCACATTAGCTCCAGCTATGGATGAACACATAAATTGATTGCTATGAATTTTACATAAATAAATTGAATCAGTTTAATTAACTATTTTGTGTGTGTGTGTGTGTGTGTGTGTGTGTGTGTTATTAAATGGTAGTGTACATTTTATTATACATTATGTGTATATATAATGTATATGTATATATATATAATATACACTACCATTCAAAAACTTGAGGAAAGATTTTTAAATCTTTTACATGAGCAGAAAAGTCTCTTACGCCCATACGCTATTTATTGTTGATAAAAAAAAATATTGATCAAAAGATACCATAAAACAGCAATATTATGAAATATTAAAAATGATAACTTTTCTATTTGTATGTACTTTAAAACAAAATGTAATTTTTTAAAACGCAATTTTTTTTTTAAAAACTGTTTTTTCTCTTCACTTTTAATTTTAATTTCAATGATATTGTTAAATTTATAATAATTAGTATATATATATATTATTATAAATAATTTACGTGTGTGTGTGTGTGTGTGTGTGTGTGTGTGTGTGTGTGTGTGCATTCATTCAATATATGTAGAAAAAAATAAAATTAAGTATTATATAAATAAGTATTTATAATACAAATACGTATTTGTATGTCTTTTCATATGTGACCCTGGACCACAAAACCAGTCATAAGGTAAAATTTGACAAAACTGAGATTTATACATCATATGAAAGCTCAATAAATAAGCTTTCTATTGATGCATGGTTTGTTAGATAGAACAATATTTGACCGAGATACATCTATTTGAAAATCAGGAATCTGAGGGTGCAAAAAAATCAAAATGCTGAGAAAATCACCTTTAAAATTGTCCAAATTAGGTTCTTTACAATGCATTTTACAAATCAAAAATTACATTTTGATATATTTACAGTAGGAATTTTACAAAAACTCTTCGTGGAACATGATCTTTACTTAATTTCCTAATGATTTTTGGCATAAAAGAAAAATCAAAAATTTTGACCCATGCAATGTATTTTTGGCTATTACTACAAATATACCCCAGCGACTTAAGACTGGTTTTGTGGTCCAGGGTCACATATAATTAAAAAAAGTAAAAAAAAAATCATATGAATTTAATATTATAATTATTAGTTAAATATATTTAAATATATAATTGACATTAATTTGGTATTGTTTATATATGTATATATATGTGTGTGTGTGTGTGTGTGTGTGTGTGTGCGTGCGCATTTATTAAATAAATTTAAAACAAAATTAGTATGTTTTTTTTCTCATATAATTTACAAAAGTAAAATAAAAGCAAGAATTTTATATAATTTAATTTAATTTCAAATATATAATTTAAATAATGATGTTCATGTATAAATTGGTAAATATAATATATTATATTTTATACATATATAGTATTTGTGTGTGTTTTGTGTGTGTAAAAAAAATACATGTACTTTTTATAAAACTATATTTAATATATATACACTACCGTTCAAAACTTTGGGGTCAGTAAGACTTGTAATAGTCTTTAAAGAAGTCTCTTATGCTCATCAAGGCTGCATTTATTTGATTAAAAATACAGAAAAAAACAGTAATATTGCAAAATGTTGTGCTGCCAAATATTTTTTGGAACCTGTGATTTTTTTTCAGGATTCTTTCATGTAATTTTTTTATTATTAACTTTTAATTATTAACTTAATACATCCTTGGTGAATAAAAGTTTAAAATAAGAAACAATAAAAATGTACTGACCCCAAACTTTTGAACGGTAGTGTATGTATATATATTTCTTATTAAGAAAGATCAATATTTCTTTAAGAAAGATCAATAGACATTTTCTCACCCACATTATTTTTACAAGGTCTTGCAAAGACATGAGGTTGACTATCTCGAGTCAACAGAACTATTTCCTTTATCTTCCTTAAAGAAATTCAGACAGGGCCAAGTCTAACAGTGCTGCAAGCCTATTGCACTGAAGTTACATCAAAAATGTGGCACTGTTGTGTGATTTAAACCAATCAAAGCTCACACTTCTCACAGACACCCATTTGACAATGGGTAACAGCACAAACGCTACAATACATCTACAGCTACTTTCATGATGAACAAATCAGGCCCATCGTGGCCATACAGCAATCAAGACCACAAGACTGTGTGGCAAGATGGATCTACATACAAACAGATGACTGCAAAGCAAACCGTAAGGCTGCGGCTGAAGTGCGTTTCCGTGTGTGGAATTCTTTTTATGGCTAAAAGGCTCACTCAGGGGCCGCGGCGAGCGTGTGGTGATGATACCGTTGTCTGATTAAATTAGGCCCCTGCACTGTACTGGCTCCACAGGTCGTCTGCCAGATGGTGAGGAATGGAGGGCAAACCGAGAGATTCATCCCAGACCTCTTACGCTGCCGCGTCTGAAGCCATCCACACACACCCTGACAACCTGTCAGAGCTCCACGGCACGAGAATAAAGGGCAGAATCAAAGAGAACATGATGTGTGCAAGAGAGAAAGGGAGACCAAGAAAAACACACACACACACACTCAGCATAACGCGCACATATATTCCAAAACGAGCCTGTGATGTAAAGTTTATTAAATCAGTATTAATGTTCCACTTTTATGAGTTGGGCAGGACACCGGCTGTAAATCTGAGTCCATTTACTACCTGAGCCACATACAGAGAGATGAAATGACTGCGATAATATCTGCCATAATGGCTCAGCTAATGTTTGCAGCTTTAGTAAGAAAAATATTATTGGACCGTGTAGTCCGACAGCGGCACGAGAAATATTCAGCGAAGGAAAAGCCTTAAAACAACCACTTTTGACAAGTTCTGTTTCTTCTACCGCCGTAATTCATACAATGTCACGCTGTCAGGGATCCAGAAATGCCTCAATTTGACACGCGCTAATGTTCGACTTCTCGTAACATCCACAATCGCTCATGGGATAATCCGATTCATTTCGGTATGAATATTCAAATATTCATACGAATGAAAGAAATCTCATCAGTCCCTGTTCGTTGACCAAGTCGCACAGTTAGCAGATAGCATGTCCATTGCCCACTTAGTTCATAAATCATCCCAATCATCGTGACTTCTGAATTATGATCTATTACATCTAATTCCAGTGTTTTTTCCCCCTTTTTCTATGTCAGTCCACCAGTCAAGCACAGAGGAAGAGAGAAAGAAGAACGACCTCTAATGAAAGATTAGATGAGAGCCCCTCCGAATCTATCAAGGGACATCAAGTTTTAACCGAATGATGAATATCATCCTTTTAAGTTGGAAAAAAAAAAAATTCAACGCAATGTAAAACTGTCCAAGTTTAATTATATATTCTGGCAGGGCGAAAACCCTGGACGAAAGCATGAGACAGCATCAAACGGCCAATGAAGATCTAAAAATAAAGCAATACTCAATCGACAACATGTCTATATACGATTAAAAATAAAGGGGCTTAAAAGGTTCTTCACAGCGATGCCATAGAAGAACCATTCAGTCGAAGGTTCTTTAAAGAACCATCCCTTTCTTACCGTTTTAGAATCTGAAGCACCTTCTTTCACCACAAAGAAGCTTTTGTTAAACAGAAAGGTTCTTCAGCAAGCTAGGGGGTAGTACAGTTTTTATGGACTAAAATGATGGCATACTTGGCATGAAGACTGGAAGAAAAAAGCAAAACTTTTGTTTCAAACAAAATTAGGCTAGTTAGTCTTTCTCCACCAATAAAAATGGTTTCAAAAGAAACCAAGACATCTAGTTTTGCTTGTCATCTGACTCAGACAGAGTTTCTGACTGGGCAGCAGCTAGTCCAATCAGATTAGAGTATTGTACAAGATTTTTCATCATTTTCTGCATAACTTTTAATCATATTTAGATTCTTTGATGACCTGGATGAGGGTTTCCCAAACTGGGGTTCATAAACACATGTGAGTTTATTGATGAAAAGCTTATTAAATTAAAAAAAATATTTGACAACAAAAACAAATCAAAATGTGTTTAAATGCACCATTTACCTATTCAAATCTATAGTTTAATATTTTATTTTAAAGCAAATATTTTAGGTCAACGCAGATCAGCTGACATAAAGAGGGCCTTATGTTTTTTTTTTTTCCAAATTATTATTATTTTTTTTTTTTTCTGGATTCTGTTTTTTTTCCATTATAATTTTTCTAGACTCTGTTTTAATGGTCTAATTATTTGAAATCATGAAACTTACTAAAGTAAACAGAAATGTATTAAAAGTTCAACAATTTTTTTGAGGCCCTATGAAATATGTTGTCGTTGTTAATATTGCTACCACATTCTGTTTTTCATTCATTTTCTGGATTCTATTTTAATGCTTTCATTACATTTTAAAAATCAAAATCTCTAATTAATCGATTTTATACAAAACAATTTTCTTGTTTATTTATTTATTTTTCAGAAAGTCTGTGTTCTAGAAAATCATTTTTCTGGTAAACATTTCTTCAAGTTAAACTGAATTTTTATTTTGCAAGGTTGCTGTGAAGACTTTTAAGTCTCTGCTTACATGATATGATGATAGTTTTTCTCAAAAGAAATTGTAAAATGCTCATGAAATGATTCTCAGAGCAATTCTAGAGATTATGTTCATGTGTTTATGTCTACATGTACCTCATACAGAGCAGGTTAAATTCAAACAACAAATACCATTTTGTGGCTCATTGATTTGTCCTGACAGATCACTATTGCCTTATTGGTTAAATCGACAATAATTGTTAAAGCATGACAAAAACATGAATGAACATAAGGATGTATTTTATTTCAACCGTGGAAAGACATCAATGCACACAATTTTTCAAGGTGAAGTCCACAGATGTTAATCTACTCTCCCGACTGGTTTATTTGTCAGATTCGGCTTTATGATTGGTCAGATCACCTGTCAATAAAGCTGTTTGCGAAGGGTCAATTCCGTGACATACACATTATACAGTAAATTCCATTTTTATGGCTGGATTCGGCAATTTCATCCACATTTTACGCATTGTGAAAATCATAGGGCCCTACAAAAGTTTGGAAATCTCTGACCTGGATGACTGAGGCTGCATTTACACTTGTGTGTTTTAGTTTTAAAATGCATACGCAATGTTTACGCCTGTCATGCCATTACAATACTCCAGTGTTTTTTTACCCTTTTTCGAGACTTTTGAAAATGCTGCTTAGCCCTTTTTAGTTTAAAAACTCTGGGGTTGCGTTTGACAGTAAACGGACCAAAACAGAGACTTTTGAAAACAATAGAGTGGCTGCCCACATTCGCTCTGCATATCTTGATGACATTTTGGTACCCATATATATATGTACTGTAAATGCCCCATTCGACTGCTCCAAACACGTAGACGCGTCCGCCATCTAAATAATAGGGCATCTACTTAATCATTTCTATAGTTGTACCTGCATGAATGGTCATGTCATGCATTTTCGGTTGTGCAGTGTGGATATAGATTACGTAGTTTTAAAATGAAACGCCATTTATGAAAACGCACTAGTGTAAACAGGGCCTGAGAAACTTCTTAGACAATAGTTTATAACATGTTTTTGTTTGAATTACCTCATTAGCCAACAAAGGTGACATTACATCATGTATGTGATTATGACACCACCTGAACGTCACAGGAGACTGATACTGAATGTGCAGACAGACAACGACAGGAAGGGAATTTATGGCATCTGTCTTCACCTGTACAGAGAGAGTGCTTTCACTTTCATGAAAGAGCCTCCATTTAAAACTCCGAATGACAAAAGACAAAAAAATTCATTGATGGGATATCATCTCTTGTTAATGTAAGAGGGCTCAATGAATGGCATAGCCACCTGTTACCTGTGTAGTACTTATGTGTCTTCATTGTTGCGGGTCAGTGTAAATATGTGCTAACGCATGTGTACCCAAACACACTACTCAATACACACACACAATGGTATGCATACAAACAGCACCAATCAAAGGAAGTTTGGACACACCTACTCATTTTTTGACTTCTGAAAAGTAGTCAGCCTTAGTCTAGATTTCAGCTTTGCACACTCTGGACTTTCTGTCAACTAGCTTCGTGATGCTTGTAGAACAGTAATGAAGGAGTTGGGAATTATTCGCTACTGTTTTTTTTTAAATCTGGGCCAGCAACCAAACCAAACCAATCCAAACTTAAACTAAACCAAAACATAGTTTAATAAAGAAAGCATCAGTTTATATTTACCTACAAAACCAATTACAAGCATTTCTATAGAAGCCCATTTCCACCACTGAATAAAAAATAAAAAAGATAATTGCGACTTTTTCTCTCACAATTTAGAATTTTCTTCTCAGAATTGTGAGTTTATATCTTATAATTCTGATAAATGAACTTACTATTCTGAGAAATAAGGTCAGAATTGCCAGATATAAACTCACAATTTTTATATCTCACACTTGTGACTTTTCCTCTCTCTGTATGTGACAATTGCGAGTTATAAAGTCAGAATTGTGAGATAAATTCGCAATTCTGAGAACTTTTTGTACTCAAAATTGGACTTTATAACTCACAATTGCGAATTTTAACTTACAATTTTAACTTCATAACTCTTAATCACAAGTTTGTATCTCTCAATTCTACGAAAAAAGTCAGAAGTGTGAGATAAAGTTCCAATAACCTTTTTTATTTTTCATTCAGTGGTGGAAACAGGCTTCCATACATTTCAGCACAGGTTTTTAGATAAAACAGTTTCTAAAATCATGAAATCAGCCATGTGTGTCCAAAAGTTTTGACTGATAGTGTAGGTACATGCACTATTGCACTGAAATATATGCAATGTATATGAGACAACCGTTGCCTATTTTTAATCTCAAACTCATTAGTAGGGCTATAGGTAAAATATATACATGTCTCGATTGTGTCTCGCAACAAATTTTGTGCTTTGTTACTTTCGATATAAAACAAAGTCTCAAATTTTAACTCTGTCCATTTTATTACAGTATGCAACCAATAAATGCAGTTTTGGTGCTGTTTAATGTGGAGTGACGGATCGCTGTAGCACAAAATGAAGCACACATGAACTGATCATCTCCTCTGCTGTAATACCAGTTATAGCACAAAATAAACATGAATGAACATCCGAAGGCATGTTAAAAGAAAGAATACAACTTACCAAAATCTGTATCCTGTCTCATGTAATTTCTCAGTGTTTCAACCACGCAAAGACGTCAATATATATTAGCTTGCAAACAATGTCATGTAGCGTCAGATTTACCTCAGGAAAAAAAAAAAAAAAACGTATTCGGTGACCAAAAACGTATTGGCAAGGTAGAAAAATTATAAATGAGTACTTTCCTAAATATTTGAAGCATTTAATTTAATTCATTCTAAATTTTGAAATAACATTTTTTAATGTTCTTCAATGTTTAATTCATGTTTAAATAAATCTGTCAAGTTTTAATGACATCCACCATTTAAATGTTTATATTTCAAAAAATGAATTGGAGTAGAAATATAATAATTATGTAATTGTAACTATATTAGTATATAAACTTCTGAGTTCAATTTAAGTGTTTTTTTTTTTTTATAAAAATCAGTTCATTTTAACCTTTAATATTATTGTAATGTAGTACCAACTGACTTTCATGTATATTTTACAGCATTAGTTGAGAGACTTTTGTTTTCCTTGAGAAAATGTTCCATGTATTGTACCTGATATATATCCAAAATAACTTTCAAATCGAATCAGAAATCAAATCAGAAGCTTGTGAATGAGAATCAAATCGTGAAACTTGTGTCAAAACCGAGTCCTACTCATTAGTTATCTTTACATGCACTCATTTTCTAATTGAATCCAGCCTGGTTTCCCATTCTTTTTGTGTGAACCATAAACCCTGCAATCAAAATTGCATACTTGTTTGAGCATGAGCATTACATGAACAAAACTTCAGGATATGCACAGTGACCAGTTTCAAAATCTGAAAAAGCCACTGTCAATGGAGCTACTGTACTTTTTTTTTTTTAGCAAATATTTAGTTAATATTCAGTCTCTTGCAATGACCATTTCCAACTTTGAAAATGTATGCAATTAAATGTTTACATGCCTAATTATTTCCTGTTATTTACTTCCAGTCAACAATATCTCTTCCGAATTGATCAAAATTTAATTCGGATGAAGCTCAATTGGATTGATTGTGGCTTTTTTCCCCCTTGGTCTGACTAAATAATCAATCCAACACTAATGGATTATTTGGTCGCATGTAAACATAGCTACTGTAATGCAAGTAGGTTATCTTGTTTAGGTCTTTTCAGCTCTTTTCCCAACTTTTAGGGCTGAAAGAATTGATTTCATCTATTGTCATCCAAAATGTTGTTTTTAATCCCCTTCTGAAATCACAAATGTGATCCTGGACCACATAACTATTCTTGGCAACAGCCAAAAATACACTGTATGGATCAAAAGTCAAAAGATTTTCTTTTATGCCAAAAATCATTAGGATATTAATTAAAGATCATGTTCCATGAAGATATTTTTTACATTTCCTGCCGTAAATATATCAAAACTTAATTTTTGACTAGTAACATGCATTGCTATAAGAACTTCATTTGGACGATTTTCTCAATATTTTGATTTCTTCTGCACCCTCAGATTCTAGATTTTCAAATGAGAGAGAGAGCAAAGGTGGGATCAAAGCCTCAAAAATATCTATAACAGTACCGTAAAGCTATGGTTTTAATATAAATAGAATAAAATACATTGCAGTTGAAGCCATTTCCCTGTTTTCTGTCATTCGTACACGATAACATTCAGAGACCGCGTAGACTTTGACTGTGTCCTCTGAACCAATGTGAGAATGTCATCAGATTGACGTTCAGATGATGTACAGATAAAAGTCACAACAGCGACATTTTCCTTATGAGATGGCCCTGTCTTATAATGTATTGCTTTCTTATGCCTCTTCTCGTGCAGTCCCACTGTTTTTTAGCAGCCATTTATACATTTCAAATGATCTTCAACCTCCAGTCTGCGAGAGCGGGACTTGCGGCACTCTGTCATTTTCTCCCTCCGTTTACATTTCTTCATCTTCTGCAATCCATCTCTCTCTGTCTCGGCAATTCATCTCTCTCTGGTCTTTCTCCCACAAGCATTTATATCCACAGGATGCTTTTATCAATGACCAACAATGATCTTCACAACCTGTGTACATAATTGATACGTTTAAGTTCATCAATCTCAGCATAAAGGGAATGTCAGACTCATGGAAAGGTTTCCAGCATCTTCTAGAGTCTCAGTGATTACCTCAACCATAGTGCAACCAAGTGATCCATATCCACTAACACTCATTCAGGTGTTCACTGGCTGTTTTTCCTCCAAGCAGTGTTTTAACTCTTGAAGTGCTCATATCATGAGGATTAAAGTTTTTAAAATAGGAGTTTAGTGTACTATGAAAACGTTCTGTAATCAACTTTTATTTCCCAGTTTAGAAAGTCCACTTGCCGAAGCAAAGCTGTAAAAATAGCTCGTTCTGAAATATGACATCAAGAACCTGAAATGTTACAAATACGCCATTGTCATTTTTATTTTATCAAGGCTAAAGTACTTTCTACAAAAATACTTTTTATTAAATTTTATACAGCAATAAGTTAAATCCCTCA
The DNA here is from genome assembly GCF_049309525.1 of Garra rufa. Lineage (NCBI taxonomy): Eukaryota > Metazoa > Chordata > Actinopteri > Cypriniformes > Cyprinidae > Garra > Garra rufa. The sequence continues at coordinate 50,941,212 of NC_133361.1, forward strand.
AAAACACTTGGGTGCTATCAAAACTCAACTTAGTATCCGACACAGCAGCATTTGCTTCACTAATGCTGTGAGATTTGGGTGGGACAACCTGCCTGTTCATCTAATCACAGAAGAGGAAATTTTTGTGAAACATGTTCGAAAACAGTCATTATTTTGCAATACCACCACATTGATGAGTAGCTCAGAAATTAAAATTTTTACAATGTAATAAATTATTTTTATTAGTAAATTTGAAAATAATGCCATTTAGCACAGTAACGTCAACCGTATATTTTAAAAATGGAAACCGTTTTAAAGACTTTTTAAAAGTGTTTTAATTTTAGGTTTTTAATCATTTTATTTTAATCATTTCAAAATAATGCCATTTAGTATGTTAACATCAACCTGAAAACAGTTTTAACGACTTTTTAAAAATGTTTTAATTTTTTTAACTTTACCTTTTTAATAATTTTTATTACTACATTTTAAAACAATGCCATTTAGCGTCAATCGTATATATTTTATAACTGAAAACAGTTTTAAAGACTTTTTCAAATTTATTTATTTTTATTTTTTTAAATCTTAGCTTTTTAATCATTTTTATTAGTACAATTTAAAATAATGCGATTTAGCACATTAACATCAACTGTATAATATTTTAAAACTGAAAACAGTTTTAAAGACTTTTTAAAATGTTCTAATTAAATTTTTTTTTAATTTTAGCTTTTTAATCATTAGTATTAGTACATTTTAAAACAATGCCATTTAGCTCATTAACGTCAACCGTATAATATTTTAAAATGGTAAACCGTTTTAAAGACTTTTTAAAATGTATTTATTTATATTTTTTAAATCTTAGCTTTTTAATCATTTTTATTAGTACATTTTAAAATAATGTGATTTAGCACATTAACATCAACTGTATAATATTTTAAAACAGAAAACAGTTTTAAAGACTTTTTAAAAGTCTTTTTTTAATCTTTTTAATAAATTATGCCATTAAGCACATTAACGTCAACCATTTATTTTAAAACTGTGAACAGTTTTAAAGACTAAAAACATATATATTTTTACTTTTTATTATTTTTTATTATTTTAGCTTTTCAAAATATTTTTTCGTATAATATTTTAAAACTGAAAGCAGCTTTAAATACTTTTTTTAAATTTTTTAATTTGAGCTTTTTAATAATTTTTATTAGTACATTTTAAAATAAAGCCATTTAGCACATTAAAGTCAACCATATAATATATTAAAACTGAAAAGTTTTAAAGATTTTAAATTTTAATGTTTTTTTTTTAGACTTTTTTTTATCATTTTTATTAGTACATTTTAAAATAATGCCATTTAGCACATTAACGTCAACCGTATAATATCTTAAAACTGAAAAGTTTTAAAGATTTTAAATTTTAATGTTTATTTTTTTTTAGATTTTTTTTATCATTTTTATTAGTACACTTTAAAATAGTGCCATTTAGCACATTAACGTCAACCGTATAATATCTTAAAACTGAAAAGTTTTAAAGATTTTAAATTAATGTTTTTTTTTAGATTTTATCATTTTTATTAGTACACTTTAAAATAGTGCCATTTAGCACATTAACGTCAACCGTATAATATCTTAAAACTGAAAAGTTTTAAAGATTTTAAATTTTAATGTTTATTTTTAGATTTTTTTTATCATTTTTATTAGTACACTTTGAAATAGTGCCATTTAGCACATTAACGTCAACCGTATAATATCTTAAAACTGAAAAGTTTTAAAGATTTTAAATTTTAATGTTTTTTTTTTTACTTTTTTTTTTCATTTTTATTACTACACTTTAAAATAGTGCCATTTAGTACATTAACGTCAACCGTATAACATCTTAAAACTGAAAAGTTTTGAACTTTTAAAAATTTTGTTTTTTAAAGACTGAAAACTAAATTAAAATTAAATTGGAAATAATTACTGAATAAAAAATAAAAAAATAATAAAACCCCACCCCACAGTATTATGGAGTGCCACGTTCAAACAGTCCAACTTTCTCAGCTTATTTCAAACGACATCAGAGATTTCTACATTTCTCATCTCATTTATCCCACCAGGACCATCTTTCACACCAAACTCTATAATCGGGCCTAAAGCTACTGCAGTGTTCATAAGGAGGCATTTGAACCTCCATTGCCAAACTCCAACCTCCTCCACCAGACCATCTGACTGAATGGAGCTCCCCGACAGAGAACGTCAACTTCACACATACTTGAGACTTTTAAAAGTGACATTTACCTCATATTCAAACCAAAAACGACCAGTCATATTTCATGTCAACACTAAGGTTCCTTCCAGGCGTAAATAGGAAAACTCCATAAAGGTAGGAGAGTGTGTGTGTGTTCCAGATCTAGGCCTCTGCATGTAAGTACACCAGCATAAAAGATTGCCTGTACGCCGGAAGCCCGGTTAGTTTCCCCTCAGGGACGCACTCCAGACTAGCCAACCCATAAAGCTAAGCTAAAAAGCTGGGTTTAAAAAGTACCATAAAGCACACAAGGGAAAGAGGGGCTTCCTTCCTCTCTCCGCCCCGCGGCCTGACTAGGAGAAGAAAAAAATATGAACCTCGCAGCAGCGGTTTGACTGATGACGCCACGCTAAATCACGCTACTTCCTGCCGCGGCCCTCGCCGTGGTGCAGGAGTTGTGAATTATTATGATGTATTATTACCGAGCGGAGCTACGTGATATTACATTGTATGCCAAATTACGTCTGAGAAATAGCTTTATCTCATTAATTAATCATGCTAATTTATACCTTTCTGTTGTTGAGATGCACGGAGGCTGGAGTTGGCGTACGCACAGATGTGAGAGTTTTCAAGGGAGAGGATCGTTTTGTACCACAACGCTTTTGAAGGAAAGATTAATGGCGGGGTTTTGTATTTACAGCCTCTCGGTTGGAGAATCTGTTTCTGATAGCGGCAGTGAAAAGCAATAGATGGTCTTTAGTCTTTAGCGAGTATGTGGGCTCTCTCGCACGCGCACACACTTTCGCTTATATGTGTGTGTGTGTGTGAGAGAGATTGGGTCACTCTTTCCATCAAGAGTCATGACAACATGCTGTTTTCATGGGGGTTGTTAATCTGGTCTTGCAGTGAGTGAGTGGTCCTGCCTAAAAGAAACCCAACACGCTGCACTGCCCCCTAATGGCCAAGACATCCAACAGCATCTGCACAAAACCTCCCATCCCCCACTTCATACTGAATCTCTGAGCTGGGAATCTGTGCTCCACAGTGGGATATAATATGAAATGATACTTCAGCAGTGGATCCAAACTGGATTTTCTTTAGAATTTGTAGCAATAGCCAACAATATATTGTATGGGTTAAAATTATCGATTTTTCTTTAATGCCAAAAATCATTGGGATCATTTTCCATGAAGATGTTTTATAAATTTCCTACTATAAATATATCAAAACGTGTTTTTTGATTAATAATATGGACTTCATTGAAGGCAATCTTCTCAGTTTGATATTTTTGCACCCTCAGATTCCAGATTTTCAAATAGTTGTATCTCAGCCATATATTGCCATATCCTAACAAACCATACATCAATGGAAAGCTTATTTATTCAGATGATGTTTAAATCAGAAAATTGCCGTTTCAGAAAATTGCCCCCATGACTAGTTTTGTGGTCCAGGGTCACATTTAGGTACTAATATGCACCACTTAGGTATATACTTTAGGTAATATGTACCTTTAAAGTACTAATATACACCCATTATGGGTAAATAAAGTACAAAATTGTACCTTTTTGAAAGGGTACATCCCTTGTGACAACTTTCGTACTATTTATTTATTTATTTATTTATTTTTTATTAAAATAAACCAAAAATACACACATGAAGAGGTCAGACAACATTTGTCATAAGCAGAAAACTGGGCCAGATATTGCATTAGACATATAAAAAAACAGATTAATTTGCATCAAAATAAAGTAAAGTTTGACCACAAGGTCTTTGATAAATAAATATATCAAAATAATAAAAAATATATAGATTTTACTCAGCAATTATATTACCACTTTTATGATCCACATTTAACAAACTGTTAGTTTTACTATAAGATTTCATTTAACATGAAATAATTCCCATGTACTAACAATGACCAAAAAATTATATTAATAATAGGGTAATGTTAATAAATTTACACACAAAAAAAAATTAAATTTCTTGAGTCACTTTGTTGAAAAAAAACAAAAAAAAACAAGTCAGTTCATACTTTTCAATGCTGCATTGTGAATTGAAATGAATTGTGAATTGTCTCCTACATATTACAGATTTACATTTAAAGTTTTGTTTTTAAATGAACATTAATGTATTATGAACAAACATGAATTATAGCCTTAATATTTGACCCTAGACTACAAAACAAGTCTTAGATAGCATAAATATATAAATAAATAGCAATTTTGACCCATACAATGTATTTTTTGCTATTGTTATTTGTAGCAATAGCCAAAAATACATTGTATGGGTCAAAATTATTTTATGCCAAAAATCATTAGGATATTAAGTAAAGATCATGTTCCACGAAGATATTTTGTAAATTTCTTACCGTAAATATATCATAACATAATTGTTTATTGGTCATATGCATTGCCAAGAA
>NC_133361.1:50946326-50994928 GCF_049309525.1 Garra rufa
GATGAATGGTAGGTTTATTGCATATTTCAATATATATAATCAATGAATAAAATAAAATAAAAAATAAAATAAATTTCACATATAATCCTCACAGTTTACCAACCTGCAGACAGACAAAACACCAGCAGCAGTCCACACTACTGTTCTCACACAACCGTTTCTGCCATAATAATCATGCCATTATTAAACATCTCGCCATTTAAACACAAGGATGGTGTGTTGCATGAACTTGTTTCAAAATGAGCATCTTAGTGTTTCGCCAATTTCCTTCAGTCATTATAAGTCTAAAGTCAAGCACAGTTGTCATGCTCCATACATACGGTTATTGCATGGTCTTATGGTGACTAAGTAATTGCTCTGGCAGTGAAGGGAATGAGCCAAGATGGATGGTGGAGGGATTAGATCCCCACAGCAGTCGCACTGTGTATCTTTTCATGCATCTCAGCCCACCATCCATCCATCTGAACAAATGTTTTTTATTTCTGCGGTGCCAGACGTGGAGTGTCTCACGTGCACACAGACACCTGGAATGGCCCATGAGCTGACTAAACCATCAAGTCTTTCAGGTTTCTCAATGTTAGAGGTGAAGTGAGACATTTCGGTACTTCTTGAAGCTAAAATACTGCATTTTCAAAACTGGTTTCTTGAACACTCTGCCTCTCTACCTTTGGTCTTCATAAAGCAAAAGACACATCCCCAACCGAAAACATCACTTTTGATCATTCAAACAAACATAGAGATGTTTTCAAAGTGACACCATTTTTGTATTATATATTGTATTTGTATAGGAAACCTATACATTTTTTTTTTTCATTTTAAAATGGGATGAAATATTTGACAACAAATCACGTGTAATGGAAGTAAAATGTAAATGAATTAATGAAGAAATGGTGTTTTCCAAATCAATAAAACAAAATGTACTATCCATTATGTGAAATAATACTAATAATAATAAAAAAATGAAGTGCATAAGTTCACGTTTTACATTTTTAAACAGTTAAAATTGTGATATTAGGTGGAGAAAAACAATAAATAAATACTATATTGCTATATTTAACTGCATGTAACATAACACAAAACTATTAAAACTAAATCACTAAAACTTCGACTAAAATGAAAACAGAAAATAAATAAATAAATAAATAAATAAATAAATAGCTATATTATACATTACTATATTATATATAACTACGTAACATTAAAATTACAAAAATAAAATAATATAAAATAAAAGGAGTGAGTGTTTTTTTTGTTTTGCATATTTTAATATAATAAATAAAAATAAATAAATTAATGGTAAGTTTATTGCATATTTCAATATATAATACATTAAATTAAAACAAAAACAGAATACAAACAAACAAACAAACAAACAAACAGCTATATTTAACTATGTAACATTAAAAGAAAAACTAATAAAACTGACAAAAACTAAACTACTAAAACTTTTACTAAAAATAAAACAAACAGCAAATAAATAAATACTACATTGCTATATTTAACTGTATGTAACATTAAAATAAAAACAAAAAATGACAAAAACTAAATTACTAAAACTTAAAAACAAAAAATTAAAAACAGAAAACAGAAAACAAACAAACATAAAAAATGAATAAAAAAATACATTTGACACAGGGTTACTAGTTACTAAAAATAATACAAAAAAAATAAAATTAAAATTAAAGAATAAATATATAAATAAATCTGACCCAGGGTTACTACTTACTAAAATATAATACTAAAATATAAAAATAAAAACATACTAAATGTTAAACATACTAAAAATACTAAATGGTGCTACCAATTATGTGAAAGAGAAAAAAATATCCAATTAAATATTTCAATAAGTAAAATGTTATCAATAACTAAATAAATTATAGTCATTTAATTTAATGTCATTTAATCTAAATGTGTATATATATTTATTTATTTATATATTTATATAATGAATCTAAAATTAAAAATAAATAAATAAATGTTATCCAAATCAATAAAAAAGTGATATCCACTGTGTAAAAGAAAAAAAAGCATTTTATAAATAAATTATAAATTTATATATATATATATATATATATATATATATATATATATATATAAAAAGAAATTTGTGAAGGAGAAAAGCAATAAAAAAACAAAATAAATAAATCTGACACAGGGTTACAGTTACTAAAATAAAATACTAAAAAATAAAAACAAAACTAAAACTAAAACCATTAAATAAAAAAGGTAACACTTTATTTTACGGTCTTGTAACTACACTGTAAAAGGTTTTCACCAGTTTCAACTTAAAAAATTAAGTTTAGCAAGCTGCCTTAAAATTTTAAGTTAAATCAACTTAAAACTACAAGTCATTTCAACTCACGACAATAAAATGAGTTAAAAAGTTGATTTAACTTCAAATTTTAAGGCAGCTGATGAACTTGTTGTTTATTAGCATGCATATTACTATAATATTAGCCATTTATTAGTACTAATTAAGCACATATTAATGCCTTATTCTACATCCCTAACCCTACCCAATACCTAAACTTAACAACTACCTTCCTAACTATTGATAAGCAGCAAATTAGGAATTTATTGAGGGAAAAGTCATAGTTAATAGTGAATAAGTGAAACATTTTTGTTGCTTAAAAATAAAATAAAACATTAAACATTTGAAATGTAAACTTAGAATAGTATCTTAATGATACTAAAATAACCCTGACAGCAAATCAATACAATATGAATATGAAAGTACTGGTAAAAATGGAACAGGAAATGAAGCACAGAAAATGATATTTTATGGAAAATATCATAGCCTGGACTTTCAAAGCAAGAAACTCAAGTCAAGGAGCAGTGGCTTGAACGTAAAAGGTTTTTCTTTGGCCGGTGAGTGCTTTTGCTAGCTCAGGGTGGTCTGCATGAGTAGGCAGAAGCGGAAGAGAGTCATCTCAACATCATCCTCCCGTGGCGTTTGGGCTCGGGCACAGATCTCTGCTCACACGCCACAGATATTGAGTTCCCACAAAGCAATCATTACTCCGGCCCCACAGCGATCCGAGCCCACAATTGAGCTTGATTATATTCTAATCCAATAAAGCAGGACGGGACCATCAGGGTTACCGGTGACCCGGCGTGCGGCTGTTGGTGGTTTGGAGGTACGGATTGAAGGATATTACTTACATCATGAATAAATCAATTGACAGCTGAGCCGGTGATTGAGCCATGTCGCAGTTGGCACGGCACACCAACGTTGACAGCTCAAGTTGAACGGAGAATGTTTTATTAGGTCTCTGGGTTGTTTTCTCACCTTGCATCATTTAAGCTGACAAATCGCACTTGACGCGGTATGCTACGATATTGACAAAAAGGATAGTCATCTCATTTATCAGATTCAGGCTCGCAGCGCTATTCAGCTGTTCAGCTTTTTTCGGACATGAGCGTAAATGTTTGTTTGTTTAGCGTATCTATATCTGAGACTACAGTCGTAAGCATGAATGTGTGTTTGCATTCAGAATGACTGAGTGCCTCGTTAGCCCTTATATTAAATGGGTCTCGCTCCATTAGCATCCAGGCCTTTTGTTCGTTCTCTAAACAAAGCTAAAGTGCTGGGTTGAGCTCCGTGATCCCTTGAAAATCATTTTAATATCACATTGTCACTTTTCTTGACTTAATCTGATAATTTGGGATTATTAGGTAAATAAATAAATAAATAAATAAATAGGGGCTATCCGATATCTAAAAACAGACAGAAAAAGTGTATATTTTCTAAATAAATCAATATATACAATTTTAATGTGTAAATCTTGATTTGATCTTTTAATTTGGGATTAGGATTATGTAAAAACAATGAAAGAAATAATAATAATTAGCAAATAAAGATTAAAAATAAAGATATTCATTGTGCAAAAAAAGAAAAAAACTAAAAAAACTTTTGTAAATCATTTTAATATATGTAAATCAATTTAATTTTAATATCACTATCAGCTTTCTTGATTTAATCTAATAATTTATTATTATTTAAATGAATAAAATAAGCATGAATATATGATTATTATTGAATATATAAATATATGATGATTATTATTATTTTATAAATAAACGTTTTCTAAATAAAAGAATACATAACATTTATTTAGCAAATAAACAAAAAAAGAAAAGCAAAAAAAAAAATTGAGTTTTGATGTGATTCATAATTTGGAATTATTAAGTAAATTAATGAATATATACAATTTTAATTAACAAATAAACATTAAACATTTGGATATTCATTGTGCGAAAGAGAAAAGCAAATAATAAAAATAATAATAATAATAATAATAAATTGATAATCATTTCAATACCACTTTTCTTAATTTGTTTTGATAATTTGAAAAAAAAAATGAAAAAATAAGGTTTTCCAAATAAACAAACCAATAAATTGTGCTGTGTATTATGTAAAAAAAAAACTTTACTAATAAAAAGTGCATATTTAAAAAATTAACAAATATATAATTAGCAAATAAACATAAAAAACCCTGTGAAAAAAATCAAAAAGCAAAAAAATTAAGCAAACAAAAAACCTTTTGAAAATCATTTTAATATCACCATTCACCAGTTTTCTTAATTTGATCTATTAATTTGTAATTATCTTTAAACAAATAAATTAATATATAATCATTATAATAATAATAATAATAATAATAATAATAATTATTATTATTATTATTATTATTATATATATATATATATATATATTTTTTTTTTTTTTTTTTTTTATAAATTAAAATATAAAAATGTAATTTGCAAATAAACATTAAAGTTTAGGATATTCATTGTGCCAAAAAAGCAAAACAATTAAAGCAAATAATTTTAATAGCACCAGTTTTCTTGATTTGATCTAATAAATTGGAATTTTTAAATAAATAAATTTATAATAATTATTATAATTATTATTATTATTATTTTATAAATATATTATTATTATTTTATAAATAAATGAATATAGAAAAAAACTGAATTTGCAAATAAACATTAAAAAAATTGGATATTCATTGTGCAAAAGTGAAAAGCAAAAAAAAAAACTTTAGAAAATTTTTTAAAACCACTTTTCCAATTTTTTCAGATAATTAGGAAATAAATAAATAAATAAATAAAGTTTCACAAACAAACAAACAAACCAATAAATGGTATTATGTGTTATGTAAAAAATAAAAAAAATAAAAAATACTAAAACACACAAATTGCATGTTTTTTAATAAATAAAAGCATATAAAATTTAAATTATCAAATAAACATTAAAATTAGGGTATTCATTGTGCAAAAAAAGCACAATATAATAATAATAATAATAATAATAATAATAACATTATATATATTATAGCAAAAAACTTTTATTATTAAACCATTTTAATATCAGTTTTCTTGATTTGATCTAATAATCTGTTAAAAATAATCTGTCTAAATAAATTAATATATAATAATAATAATAATAATAATAATTATTATTATTATTATTATTATTATTATTATTAATTATTGTTATTATTTTATAAATAAATGAATATATAATATTTTAATTAGCAAATAAATCTTACAAAGTTTGATATTCATGCAAATATTCGTGCAAAAGAGAAAAGCAAAAAATAAAAAAGCAAAAAAATAAAAAACTTCTGAAAATTATTTCAATACCACTTTTCTTAATTTGTTCGGATAATTTGGAATTATTATTTAAATAAATAAATAAAATCTGTTCAATGAATAAATGCATACAGACATTCAGGCATGCATTATGTAAAAGAGAAAAACTGGGGAAAAAAAACTCATTCTAAGTGCATATAAATTTGATATTTTATAAATAAACATTTAAAATTTGTAAATACATTTAAAAATATTGACGTTCATTGTTAGAAAATGAATAAATAAATAAGTAAATAAGGCCCATTCATTATTTAAACGAAAGTTCAAAAAAATTCTGAGGTTATATTTTGTAAATAATTCAATATACAAAATTGAAATGTGTAAATCTTGATTTGATCTGTTAATTTGGGATTATCATCCAAATAAATGGTACGAAGTAGTGTATAAGTGCATATTTTATAAATAAATCAATATATAAAATTTTAATTTGCAAATAAATGTTGAGAAAAGCAAAAAAAAACTTTTGAAAATAATTTTTTTTATAATGATCACTTTTTGAGTTGATCTGATCATTTAAAACTATTATTAAGACAAAAATAAAATAAATCATAAATACATGTTATTAATGTTATTTCTTAAAAAAATTACTTTCATATCACTCTTTTTGACTTGATCTGATAATTTGGGTCTGCTTTGATTTATAAATCATTTTCAGTTCCCAAAAAAACTACTGTAAGTTCTCTAAAACTTCCAAAACCACCCACATGGAGGTCACCCGGTTCTCCAGTCACAATAGCTCAGCGTAATATAAATGGACCCGTTATAGAAAACCACTTGAAGAGCAGAAAGACAAGATGAGGGTTTGTAAAATCATTTCCTGGGGGAATTTTATAGTGTGATGACCTGAAAGGAGATGAGCTCCCCTGGATATTCATCCTCAGCCTGACAAGAGTTATTATTAAACTTTCTTCACAGAATTCCTCCAGCTTCTTACGTTCCCGCACATAATCTTTAGCACCCAGCGAGAAAGCAAACACTATGCGGTCCATTCATGCTGCCGTAATTATACCTGCATCATATTACAAACCAGATATCCCAACACAATGCGAATCATTCCAGCCCTAAGCGGGAATAATCCCATCTAATCCATCAATAAACCACTCGAACGCAGCTAAATGATCTTTGGGTGATCGCACAGTGCCAAAAGCCGAGAGCTATCCTCTAAAAACAGTGACGGATTGAGACGGAGGGGCTGAAGTATGTGTTTGCACCAAACAACACCTCCTGTCGGCTTTGCATCTCCCTCGCTCTCTCTCTCTCTCTCTCTCTCTCTCTCTCTCTCTCGTGTAAAATGGCTGCCGTCCTTGCCGTGCGCCCCGTGGCTCATCCATCAGTGATGAACAGAGTAGAATTGATGTCTCCCACCTGAGTACCTGTGATTTGGAAGCAGGTGTTACCCCTCCTGTCTTCCATCTCTCCGCCCTCCTAGCCTCGTGTCTTTCCCAGAGTCTCCGGGGCCTCGGGTGTCACGGCCAGGACACATGCACCCCATTGACACACTGATGGATGTGCCAAACCGCGTGGATGTGTGAGTGCATGTATGTGCATTTGTGTTTACGTCCTTCTGTGTGCAGAGCGATTCCAGAACTAAACTCGAACTGAGACTTCACACGGATCTGATTTTGATGGAAAAGCAAAACAATCAAATGTAAATGTGTAAACAGAAAGATCTATAGTCAGATAAATGGTAACAGATTGCCTTTCGTTTACAGATAAGCTTGAGAACAAAAAGACGCATTATGTTCAGAATGGAAGACTAGTGACATTGTTTATACATACTGTGTACTATATGGAAGCTTTTTTCCAACATGGGTTAAAAAATAAAAAGGTAATTGCTACTTTTCTTTTTTTTTTCTTTCTTGAGATAATATTTCCAGATTTTCTTTCTCACAATTGTAGACAAAAAAAAATCAGAACTGCAAGATAGAAACTCAGAGTTCTAAAAAAGAATACAAGATGTTAACTCAGAATTCAGACTTTTTTCTTCCGATTTCTGAGTTAACATCTCGCAATTCTGGCTTTTTATGAAATTCTGTGGGAAAAGTCAGTTTGCGATTTCTACTTTTTTATTAAAAGTTACATTAAATGTACAATTCTGCAAGTGAGTTTACTGCTGTGAGATAAAAAGTTGCAATTTTTTAATTTTTAGTCTGTGGTGGAAACATAAAAACTGAAATGCCAGATGTTAACTCAGAATTCTGAAAAAATAAAGTTTACATCTTACACTCTTAAAAATAAAGGAGCTTTACTCGGTTCTTCACAGCGATGCCATAGAAGAACCATTTTTGGTTTCTTTAAAGAACCATCTCTTTCTTACCTTTTTATAATCTAAAGAACCTTCTTTCGCCACAAAGAACCTCTTGTGAAACAGAAAGGTTCTTCAGATGTTCTTTAGGTTCTTTATGAATCCATGTAAAGAAAAAAAAAGGGTTTTCTATGGCATCGTGAAGCACCTTTATTTGTGTATTTGTGTGTCTTTATTTTTATTTGTATAGTGTACTAAAGAGTGTTCTAAAAAAAAAAAGAAATACAAGATGTAAACTTAGAATTCTGACTTTTTTCTTCAGATTTCTGAGTTAACATTTCGAAATTCTGGCTTTTTATGAATTTCTGTGAGAAAAGTCAGTTTGCAATTTCTACTCTAGTATTAAAAGTGACATTAAATGTTCGATTCTGCAAGTGAGTTTACAGCTGTGAGATAAAAAGTTGCTATTTTTAATTTTTATTTTGTGGTGGAAACAAAAAACTGAAATGCAAAAAAAAAAATTTTTACTCAGAACTCTACAAAAGAAAAGAAATACAAGATGTTAACTCAGAGTTCTGACTTTTCTGAAGTTCTCGCAATTCTGTCAGTTTTCTCACAGAATTTTATATTTCTACAATTTTTACTTAAGTATTAAAAGTTACATAAAACTTTTAAAGTTTTAAAGTTGTTTAAAAGATTCTTCACAGCTTTACAGAACCTTTAATGTAACTTTCCAAATTAGAGTAGAAATTGCATTTCTTTCTTACCTTTTTATAATCTAAAGAACCTTCTTTCGCCACAAAGAACCTTTTGTGAAACAGAAAAGTTCTTTAGATGTGAAAGGTTCTTTATGGAACCATTTAAACAAAAAATGTTCTTCTATGGCATTGTGAAGCATTTTTAAGAGTGTACAATCTGACTTTTTTTCTCGCAATTCTGAGTTTATATCTCCCGATTTAGATTTTCTTTCTCAGATTTGCGTGAAACTCAAAATTGTGAAAGAATACATTAAGAACTGCAGGATATATACTCAGAATTCTGAGAATAAAAGTAATGCGACATGTTAACTTGGAATTCAGATTTTTTTTTTCTCAGAACTCTAAAGTTACATCTCACAATTCTGTCTTTCTTCGAAATTCAAAAATGCGAGATACGAACTGGCAATTCTGAGAGGAAAGTCAGTTTGCAATTTCTACTCTAGTATGGAAAGTTACCTTAAATGTTACAATAAATGTTCAGTTCTACTAGTGAGTTTACAGCTGTGAGATAAAAAGTTGCAATTTTTTTTTATTCCGTGGTGGGGTAAGAAACAACAACAACAGAATTGTAAGTTTTTAACTCAGAATTCTGGCTTTCTTTCTCAGAATTGTTAAAGAATTGACTCAGAACTGCAAGATAGAAACTCAGAGTTCTAAAAAAGAAAAGAAATACAAGATGTTAACTCAGAATTCAGACTTTTTTCTTCAGATTTCTAAATTAACATCTCGCAGTTCTGGCTTTTTATGAACTTCTGTGGAAAAAGTCAGTTTGCAATTTCTACTCTAGTATTAAAAGTTACATTCAAACGTTCAATTTTGCAAGTGAGTTTACAGCTGTGAGATAAAAAGTTGCATTTTTACAAAAAAAAAACTGAAAGACAAGATGTTAACTCAGAATTCTGAGGAAAAAAAAGTTTACATCTTACACTCTTTAAAAGGGTCTTCACAGTGATCCCATAGTAGAAGAACCATTTTTAGTTCCACAATGAACCATTCCGTCTCTTTCTTACCTTTTTATAATCTAAAAGAACCTTATTTTGCCACAAAGTGAAACAGGAAGTTTCTTCAGATGTTAAAGGTTCTTTATGGAGCCATTTAAACAAAAAAGGTCTTTCTATGGCATCGCGAAGCACCTTTATTTTTAAGAGTGTACAAATCTGACTTTTTTCTCGCAATTCTGAGTTTACATCTTCCGATTTAGATTTTCTTTCTCAGATTTGAGAGATTTGCGTATAACTCAAAATTGTCAAAGAATACATTCAGAACTGCAGGATATAAAAAGAAATGCGCCATGTTAACTTAAAATCCAGATTTTTTTCCTCAGAATTCTAAGTTTACATCTCACAAGAGTTCATCAGATTTCTAAACTGCAAGATATAAACTCAGAATTCTAAGAAAGAAAACAAATGCAAGAATTCAGACTTTTTAAAATTAGAGTTTATATTCTCGCAATTCAGACTTTTCGAAACTCGAAACAGCGAGGTACTAAATTTGCAATCCTGAGATAAAAGTCAAGCTTGCAATTTCTACTCTAGTATGGAAAGTTACATTAAATGTTCAATTCTGCGAGTGAGTTTAGAGCTGAGAGATAAAAAGCCTTTGAATTTTTTAATTTTTTACTTTTATTCCAAGGTGGGAAAAAAACAGAATTGCAAGTATTATGAGATAAAAAAAAAAAAAAAAAGTTTACATCTCACAATGCTTTGAATTTAACAATAAATTTTGGTTCCCATAAAACTACAGCATGTTTGAAAAACCTCTAAAACCACAAGGAGGTCACCTGGTTCTTCAGTCACAATAGCGCAGCGTAATATAAATGGACCTGTTATAGAAAACCACTTGAAGAAGAGAAAGACAAGACTTAATTTTTTCCCCCTCAAAATTAGAAATTGGCAGATAAACAAATGTCAAAATGGCAAGATGGTAGCACTCATACACAAAAAACAAGCTTCCACTGTAGCATGTACTCAGCTATCCAAACCATTTCTTAAATATGTGAAACAGAATGCAGTTGGCAAAGAATGCAAAAATGGCTGGTGAAGGAATGAGCCAGAAAATATACAGCATGTAAATTAAGTATGTATAGCAGGATGTAGCAGGCATTCAATGCATACAGAAAATTTGCATACTATCCACAATGCATATACACTGTATATTGTAGAAATAGTAGGAGTAGTATGTAGTGCGCTATTTTGAATAGCCGGACAGCGTGATAAACACACAACAGTGAGAAAATCTTCATAATATGTAGCCCAGAAACAGATTTTAATATGGGATCTGCTTCAGAGGGTTGTGCTTTCACAGAAATTTGGAAAAATGGAACATTCACAAAGTGTGCCCAAGAGACAAAAAGACAAATTCATGGAAACCAAAAAAGAAAAGGCCAGAAATGAGAAGGTCTAGTCTGTCATCTGTCAGCCTGAGCTCCACAGAGCCCATTAAAAAGCCTCCCTGGCAGAGCCGGGTCTCGCGGGCAGGTTCAGCTGGCAAGAACGCCAGGTCCTGCTGCGAGCTTATCAGGGCTTTCGGACGCACGCTATCTCACTCGCACCCGCTGCAGGGGAGAGGGCTCCTGTAAAACCAGAGATGCTTTATGGAAAGCGATTTGCTGAAAGAGCCATCAAACGTAATTCACTTGTGCACCTTGCACTGTGTCTAGCGCCAAAAGCAAAACACACAAATGCAAATGAAGCGAGGTTTACTCAAATATGTTCGGCTCATCATGTTCAATAAACCATTTAATGAATCAGTTTTACACCGTGACACAGGTTCAGGCTGATCTAAAGACACACCATGCACCAAAGCACTATTTGCAAGGCACTGGCTTTCTGAATGATGTTTAAGTTATAGTTATTAACAGAGGACGTCGGTCAGTTCATGTACTGATTACATTTGTGATTAATTATAACATTATGTGCATAATTAATTAAGGTGGGGATGATCTCTGGCGCTGTTACTACAGAGGCCATTCTGGCCAGTTTCCTGCACTCCCTCATTGATTTAATTCTCTTTTTAAATCGGATGGGACGCCAGCAGTACTTGATCCGCCAACTGTTACCAAAAATGTTGGCAGAATGGTCTAAACCCATAATGAAAGTACACCATTCAGTGCCAAGAGAAATAGACTCCGCATAGACGCTGAAAGATGCATAATTAACATATTGACAGCATTTAAAACTAACACTTTACACATGAACAGCTTTAGACAATGTTTACAAATCCTTCAAATATTGAATTCATAGAATCAATAGGTTGATTTTATTGTATGACACGCTATCACGTTTACTATTTTTAACTTGTTTCAAAGGATTCGGTTGCTTAGGAAAGTCCTAAAAAATGAATAAAATGTAAACATTAGGCCAATTTAATCACAATTTATATATTGTTTGTAATGCGAATGTGTAAAATATAGTATTTGATGACAAATTATCAACACTTATGCACATGTCTACTGTTTTATGAGCTCAAAAATATCTATATAATTGTCAAATGTAACTTGTAACCTAAACATAATTCATGTTGTCTGCTGGGAGGTAACTGATTACATGTAATCTGGATTACATAATCAGATTACAAAAAATGGAGTTCCTGTAATTACCTTACATAATCAGACTATTACTTTTTTATGGATTGCATGATTATGTATTAGTTACACAATAGCAATACATTTTTCATAATTAAATGAAGCGAGGTTTACTCAAATATGTTGAATATGTTCAATTAACCATTTAATGAATCAGTTTTGCAGTGCAACGCAGGTTCAGGCTGCTTTAAGGCTGATCTAAAGTCAGTTTCAAAAGATACACCATGCACTAAAGCACTATTTACAAGGCACTGGCTTTCTGAATGACGTTAAGTGCCTGTAATTAGCTTAAATTACATTTGAAAATACGCGTAATCAGACTACAATTACTTTTTTTATGGATTGCATGATTACATATTATTTACACAATTTCACATTATTCATAATTGATTGATTGATTCTCCCTCGTTCTGCTTTTTAATGTTTTAATTATAAAATAGCCTACTGCTTATATACATTTAGAAAGTTTTGTGGACTTTCACACAAAGATCAGTCATTAGTCAGGTGGTGACAGCATTTGACCACTAGATTTACAAAAATCATGTCTAAGACACATTGATTTTTATTTAAATGATCACTCTGTACGTTATTTAACCACGTAGTTCTGTTTTTAGAAGGCTTTTGTCTTTCAAACACATTAAAATGCACAAATTAGTAAAAAAAAGTACCCCTGAAATTTAAAAAAAGATATATCTTTTAATAACTAAGTATCACATTTGCATGTTCATTGGTTCTCTGACATTGGTTATGGTCACATGACATGCAGGTAAAAAAAAAATAAAGCTTTTTTTTGTGTTTTTTATTTGTTGATTTAATTATTATTAGCTTTCCTTAAACTCATAAACCTCCCACAGTTCACTCACAAACACCAAATTGGGAAACCTTGAAGTAATATAATGCTTAATGCACTTCATGTTGTTAAAAACGCAATATATTTCCTTAATTTGTACTTTTTTCTTACTATTTAAATCAATGCGAAAAATGAGAAAGGTAGTATAAAAGTAGTGATTTATGCCAAAAATCATCAGGATATTAAGTAAAGATCATGTTCCATAAAGATATTTTGTAAATTTCCTAGCGTAAATTAGTATCAGATTAGTAATATGCATTGCTAAGAACTTAATTTGGACAACTTTAAAGGCTTTTTTTTTTTTTTTTTTTTTGCACCCTCAGATTCCAGACTTTCAAGTAGTTGTATCTCTGCCGAATATTGTCCTATCCTAACAATAGGATGATGTGTACACCTCAGTTTTAATAAAATGACACTTATTACTGGTTTTGTGGTCCAGGGTGACATTTGTAAGCTGCTTTGGATAAAAGCTTCTGCTAAATGACTAAATGTAAATGTAACATACAAAAACCTGTGAACATTACATATAAATAGATATAAATTCTGGCTGAAAACAGTAGGTTAAACAGTTGTGTGAGAAACAACACAAGGAACAAGTTTTATTCATCTAAATCTAATTTAGTCTAAATCTGTCAAGAAGACAAAAGTGCTTTTAGTATTTCTGATTGCGCCTTTCCTCTTTGATATGGTGTACTAGTAGACAGCAGGCCCTTGTGTCACGGTGATACCTTGGGAGCCGCTCATATTCAGTTTTCCGCGGTTTGACCTGTAACCTCTGCCTCCTGGGCACAAGATACTGGTGCTCTTTGAATCTGAGATCGCGGGGTCAAAAGCAGGTGCTCTACTGTCCAGGTGCCCAATCAGCAGCCTTAGGCTTTATACTGGTGTGTGCATGTATGTGTGTCTGCAAGGGTGTGTGCGGGCATATGTGTTTGTCCGGTTATCATCCATCATGCTAGAAAACACCTGAAAGCTTTTGTTTCTCTGGTCAAAGTTCACTGTGTTTTCAAGATCCCAACCCACAGCGCCCCCTCATGGACAGAACTATAACACTACACACACATACACACACACACACACACACACACACACACACACACACACCTGTTTGTCCAACTGAGGTCATGCAGGATTCATAGTCAGGCTTGGGCTTTAATGGGAAGTCTTATAGGAACTGGTCATTACTGGACTTCAGGAAAGGTTGACAGGAAGCTTAATTTTCACCCAAGTCTTGACTGAGAGAAATCACTGTTTCCACACATACATTCTACAAACAGCTTTTTTCAACTTTTCAACATAAAGATCCCTGATTAATATTCAATATATTTTAAAGCATTAAATTAAAATTATTTGAATATAGCAACAAGATATATAAAATCTAACAAAAATGTACATAAAAAATGTAAACTCATTTTTTAAAATGTTTTTAGAGCAGACAACAGATAGAAAACTGCGAATGTGTGGTTTTATTTTCTTTTGAATAAAAATGGTTAGAAAGTGCTGGTTTTCCTTACAGTAAGGAAGTGGTATACTGAAAAGTAGCAATAAACCAAATGGCTGTTGTCAATTTAAAAATACCTAATCCCTTATTAAATGGAAATAAATTCCGTAATATATATTTTAGAGCACATTTTATAAAGCACTAGAGACAAGCTGAATTTTTATATTTATTTTTTTATACATTTATTTTTAACATTAAATTATACATGTTACAGAATGATGGCTTATTGTGTTTTGTTTGTTTGTTTTTTGTATGTTTATACAGCCCTGTTAGGAAATGGTCTGAATTGGTGGTCTGAAAAATATCAACATGCCAAGCAGCTGTTTTCCACAACAAAACTCTCTCATTTATCTCTCTTTAAAATATATATTTTTTAAATCCTACAACAAAAACAACAAAAATCCCTCATTTATCCCTTGTTATAATATTTAAATAAATTCCTTAATATTTAACAATTTTTGTGCAGTCATAATAATTGTACATAATAATTACATTTCTTTTCTACTTATTTTTAATGCTAAAATATGCACAGGTTATAGAATGACGGCTTACTATGGTTTCCTTTGCAGACCAGTAAGGAAGTGGTTTACAAAACTGGTGATTTACGAAAAAATATCAACATATCAAACAGCTGTTCAGCATAAAAATTCCTCATTAACCTTTTAAAATTATTTGAATAAAATTTATTAACAATATTTTAGAGCATATTTATTTTTTCGATGTATTTATTGATGCTATAAATATATAAACGGTTACAGAATAGTGGCGTACTATAGTTTTCCTTAAGACCAGTAAGGAAGTCAAGGCAGCGGTCTACTAAATGGAGATTTACTAAAAACATATCAACATGCCAAACAACATTTTTTCCACAACAAAAACAACAAAAATCCCTCATTTATCCCTTGTTATAATATTGAAATAAATTCCTTAATACTTCACATAATTTTAATGCAGTTATAACAGTAGGTTAGATGTGCAGTTTTTACTTTATACTCATTTTTAATGTTAAAAACATGCACAGGTTACAGAATTATAGCTTACTATAGTTTCCCTTGCAGACCAGTAAGGAAGTGGTCTACAAAACCAGTGTTTATGCCAAACAGTGGTTTCCAGCATAAAAAATTCCTTGTTAACCTGGTTAACAAGGTTTATTTTAATAAATGTCTTAATATATTTTCACAGCACACATAAGATTACAGTAGATGGGCATTTTTTTTCATATATGTTTGATGTTATAAATATATATTTGAAATAGTGGTGTACTATGGTTTTCCTTGCAGACCAGTAAGGAAGTGGTCTACTAAAGGGTGATTTACAAAAAAATGTTAACATGCCAAACAGCAAAATCTCTCATTTATCCCTTGGTGCAATATTTAAATAAATCCTTTAATATTTAACAATTTTTATATTTAGTGCTGTCATAATAGTGCATTAGATGTGCAATTTTTTAGTATTTTTTAATACTTATTTTTTTATGGTTTTCCATACAAAGTGGTCTACTAAACTGATGATCTGAAAAATATCAACATCCCAAACAGCTGTTTTCCCACAACAAAAATCTCTCATTTACCCTTTATTAATAATATTTAAATATTTAACCATTTTAGAACAGACATAATAGTACGGCGGATGCAGATTTTTTTTAATTTATACTTATTTATAATGTTAAAAATATGCACAGGTTACAGAATGATGGTTTATGGTTTTCCTTCCAGACCAGTAAGGAAGTGGTCTACAAAACCGGTGATTTACTAAAAATGCCAACATGCCAAACAGCTGTTTCCAGAATAAAAAAAAAAAAAAAAAAAAAAAAATCCTCATTAACCTTGTTAAATTATTTGAACAAATTTCTTTATATATTTTCAGAGCAAACATAAGATTACAGAAAATGAATGCACATTTTTAAACATATTTATTTTTGATAAAGTGGTTTGATAAAGTCTGAAAAATATTAACATTCCAAACAGCTGTTTTCCACAACAAAATCTAAAAAGAAAAAGAAAAATCCTCATTTATCCCTTGTTAAAATATTTAAATAAATTCCTTCATATTTAGAGCAGACATAATAGTATGGCGGATGCAGATTTTTTTTTTTTTATTTAAACTTATGTTTAGTGTTAAAAATGTGCACAGGTTACAGAATGATGGCTTACTCTTGTTTTCCTTGCAGACCAGTAAGGAAGTGGTCTACAAAACCAGCGATTTACAATAAAAATATCAACGTGCCAAACAGCTGTTTCCAGCATAAAATTCCTCTTTAAATATTTAAATAAATTTCCTAATATATTTTCAGAGCACAGTAGATGTGCACTTTTTTTTTTTATGTTATAAATATAAACCAGTCACAGAATGATGGCTTACTATGCTTTTCCTTACAAACCAGTAAGGAAATGATCTCCCAAACTAGTGGTCTACTGAAAAACATCACCTCGCCAAGAAACGAACCTGTGGTACTGCACCTCCAAGTTACGTTTGAGCAAAACCAGCCCACACAAAGCTGCTTTTGTACCCTGATGTTTAAATGGTTTATGCGGCCTGTTTGAAAGCACTCTGTGTATGTGTGTTAAAGCAAGGTGAGTTAAAGGAGGATTATTTGTGTGTGTGCCGAAAGTGAGGGCAGGTACACAAAGAGCGAGCAGCCATTGCTCCACCTACATGTGGCCGCGTGAGACTCAGCAAGGCCCAATCAAACCACTAGCTGAATTTGACGGTGACGTCTGTTGCGAAGGTCTGTTACGAACACAAAGCGCACGTACAAGCACACGTGCGCGCACACACACGGCTATTTGTGACACCCAAAAGCCAAACTATCCAAACACTGCCACCTAACGGATGAGCCGTGCGCCATTTCAAAATCCCTCCCCTGCTCTCTCTCTCTCTATCTCTCTTTTTTCTCTCCTCCACTCCTTCATTCGCTCTCATTTCCCCCCTCCAAGCAAATTCAATCTGACTCATGAAAAAGATGCAGGAAAGATGGCATCATTAGGACGCCCACTAGCCCTCATAAGACACACACACACACACCCTTTCGCAAAGGGCAAACAGAGTTCAGAGTTCATCCGTTGTTCACCACCCTCACCCAAATGACTGATCCGTGTTTGAAGCCCAACCCAAGGTATCTCATTACAGACACTATATGGCACAGAAGCAACCGGGATGCAGACTTGCACCATGTTTGTAAAACCGTATGAATGTGAATCCTCAAATCGCAGATTTCCATTTCGGATTGCTAGACAGGTTGCGGGGGTTAATGATTTCTCATTTGTTTTTAGCAACAAAAACATTCAGATTGGGAAGCCCAAACGAGGGTGATTGCAAACTGCACGTGTGACCCGTTGACCTCTCGATGGTGGCCCAGTGATGACCGGGTCGGTTCAAGTTCAGTTCATACGTTCACAATAGCTCTTAGGCCTTCCTGGCTTAAAATGCAGCATAATCGGCCTCAACAATGCAGCGATAAGCACAAAAAAGTGCAAAAGTCACAATATTTCTGCCGTAGTCAACATTTTACTTCAGCCAGCACGCAGAAATCCAAAGAAATCCAAACTAAATGATGGGACTTCATCTCGATCCTTGGATGAAAAATGCCACGTTTTAATAATTGTGCAACAAGCACTTAAGCTTAAAAAAAACTCTACCCCCATTCAGTTTTAATAGAAGTCTAACTTTCGTTTTCATATGCTCACTGCGAAACACTCTTTAAATCTTAGTATTTTTTGTCTCGTTTCTAGGCAAAATGTCTAAAAATTCTTAAATTAAAATGCATTAGCAAAATGATGTAAGATATTTAGTCTCGTTTCCAGTGGGGGAAAAAAACTAAATTAAGTGCATTTTGCTTAAAACAAGTAAGTAAGTAAAATACTCTTGTGCTGATAATCTTTTACTTACCCCACTGGCAGATAGTTTTACTTGTTTTAAGCAAAATCCACTTAATTTGTGACCTGGGTCATAAGTAGCACATGTTTATTTGTAGCAATAGCCAAAAAACTTTGTATGGGTCAAAATTATAGATTTTAAATCATTAGGATATTAAGTGAAGCTCATGTTCCATGAAGATATTTAGTAAATGTCCCACTGTAAATATATCAAACCTTCATTTTGATTAGTAATATGCACAGCTAATAACTTGGTAACACTTACACTTATTCACTATGAACTACAACTTTTCCCTCAATAAATTCTTAATTTTCTGCTTTTTAATAGTTAGTAAGGTAGTTGTTAAGTTTGGGTAGAATTAGGGATGTAGAATAAGGCATTAATATGTGCCTAAATAGTGCTAATAAATGGCTAATATTCTGGTAATAAGCATTCTAATAAACAACTAGTGAAGAGACCGTAAAATAAATTGTTACCAAGAACTTCATTTGGACAACTTTAAATGCGATTTTCTCAATCTTTTGATTTTTTTGCACCCTCAGATTGCAGATTTTCAAATAGCTGTATCTCAACTAAATATTATCCTATCCTAACAAACCATACATTAATGGAAAGCTTATTTATCAGCTTTCAGACGATATAACATTTTTTAAAACTGCCCGTTATGTCTGGTTTTGTGGTCCAGGGTCACATTTAGTCTTATCTAGTAAATGCATCTTGATTTAAGAATTTTAAGATATTTTGACATAATCGGCCTCAACAATGCAGCGATAAGCATAAAAAAAGTCCAAAAGTCACAATACTTCTGCCGTAGTCAACTACGGCCAGCATGCAGAAATCCAAAGAAATCCAAACAAAATGACTGCACTTCATCTTGATCCTTGGATGAGTAATGCCAAGTTTTCCTAATTGCGCGACAAGGTCATAACTAGCCGAAAGGTCGCTACTTAAACACTACGCAATCCCGCAATCTATCGGCCTGACGGAGTAATGTAAGAAGAAGGCAAGACGGACAGAAAACCAATCATCCAAATAAAGGAAATCACTGGTCGCGGCTTTGTTTGGGAAGGAGACCGGAACAGTTGACGTGCTTTGAAGTGAGGGCAAAAACGATGTATAAATCGGGGGTAAACGCAGTTCACGGGTTCACCGGCTGTTCACCGATTCCCTCTCTCTTTCCTCCCTAATCAGGTATTTATCACACTTATCGATGTGCGTGTGTGTTTATTTTAGTATTCGTCACAGCTGGAGGTGTGTGCGTGCCTGGTGTATATTCAGATGTCTTTGAGCGACTGCGGCTGTTTGTTTGTGTGTGCGCCGGCGTAAACGTCGGGTCCGTCCGTACCCGTTCCTGTACCACGAGGAAGAATGGCGGGCGTCTTTATCAGCCGTGCTTTATCCTCCTAATGGCGAGGCCCTGTCGGCTCCAGCCAGCCGGGTGACAGCAGATTTGTAACGGGCGACAGGAACAGATGGAGACGCCATTGTGGTTCTGAAGCCAGGCCTGGAGCTCGGAGCGGCCCCGCCCGCGCGTATGCTAATGTGAACTCCGTTTCACCCGCTTCCCGGCATCACTGACCTGCCCGTGGCCCTCTCTCTGGGCTTTACACAACACGGAGGCGTACGCGGGAGGATACGCAACAATCAACACGCCGCGAGAGCGACCGCGAGCGTCCTCATCTCGCATGCCACACCAGAGGCCATTCCAAGAGGTGTGCTCGTAATCGGCGAGCGCTAACGAAGCTCTAACAAATGGATGCACACCTCATAATTGGAGTCAAAGCTGGTGGAGGTTTGGAGTTAATGGAAGAGGTCACGTGAGGACCGGCCTCCAGCCGATAGACCTGAAGACATGTCAAGTGTAGGACGAGATTGGAAGGAGGAGGCGAGTGTTTGCGCTCTTAGAAAGAAAGAATGAAAGAAACTTAAACATCTCCACTAACTTATTACATATTTAATCAGACCTCCCTATAACACGGATCATTTTAATCCAAACAGATTAAAGGGAAAAGCAAAGGCGAGTGAGGAGACGACAGCTGAGGAACACCTGACACGTGATTTATGAGGACTTCCTGAAAGCGAGACTCTTTAAACCCGCCACGTGGGGAAATTTCTGCAGAGCCCGATTGAGTATCATCATGTGTTTTAGATTAATCTTTATTCTTGCTCCGATCTGGATGTCATTTTAAATTAAAATTACAATTAGCTTTTTTTCCGGCAAGTTTTACGGAGACTTCCCAAACTGGCATGACACAGCATTCGTCAAAAGTAGAGCAGTATTGCTTCCTAACGTCATTTGCGAAATAAATGGATAGTAAAAATGTTCATTTTACTGACGTTTCCTACATATGGCTGACCTTAGTAATATCTGTAATAGCAACATTATTTTCAGCACAATGATATTCTGAAAATCTCAGGTATTCATCTGCATTTGTCTGTATGAACAATTTTGGCTTTTGAGTTCGGCTTGAGTTCATCAATCAATATAAAGCAGCCTGATATTATAAATAATAATGTGACCCTGGACCACAAAACCAGTCTTAAGCAGAAAAGGTATATTTGTAACAATCAGCAAAAATACATTGTATGGGTCAAAATTATCGATTTTTCTTTTATGCCAAAAATCATTAGGATATTAAGTAAAGATCATGTTCCATGAAGATATTTTGTAAATTTCCTACTGTAGATATATCAAAACCTAATTTTTGATTAGTAATATGCATTGCTAAAAACTTCACTTGGACAACTTTAAAGGCAATTTTCTCAAAATTGTGATTTTTTTTGCATCCTCAGATTCCAGATTTTCAAATAGTTGTATCTCGGCCAAATATTGTCCTATCCTAACAAACCATACCTCAATTGAAAGCTTATTTATTTAGCTGTTAGGTGATGTATAAATTTCAATTTCAAAAAATTGACCCTTATAACTGGTTTTGTGGTCCAGAGTCACATATAATAAAATAATAATAATCACTTAAGCTTAAAAGAAACACTATTCCCAGAAAGAACCTTTTGTTTTCATATGCACACTACAAAAAAGGATTATCTTACTTAGTATTTTTATCTTGTTTCTAGTCAATATGTCTACGAAGTTGTAAATTAAAATGCATTTACTAGATAACCTACATAATATAAGATATTTTGTCTTGTTTCCAAGGGGGAAAAAAATTAATTAAGTGCATTTCGCTTAAAACAAATAAGTAAAATACCCTTGTTTTTTAAAAGAATATTTTACGTACCCCACTGGCAAATCATTTTACTTGTTTTAAGCAAAATGTCTTAGGTAGCACAGGTATATTTGTAGCAATAGCCAAAAATACATTGTATGGGTCAAAATGATACAGTTTTCTTTTATGCCAAAATCATGAGGATATTAAGTATCATGTTCCATGAAGATATTTAGCAAATTTTGTACCGTAAATATATCAACACTTAATTTTTTGATTAGTAATATGTATTGCCAAGAACTTCATTTGGACAACTTTCAAGGCAATTTTCTCATATTTTCTTGCACTCTTAGATTACAAATGTTCAAATAGTTTAATCTTGGCCAAATATTGTCATATCTTAACAAACCATACATCAATGGAAAGCTTATTTATTCTGCTTATTTACAGATGATATATAAATCTCAATTTAAAAAAATGTCCCTTATGACTGGTTTTGTGGTCCAGGGTCATTTTAGTCTTTTGCATCTTGCATCCTGATTTAAGATTTTTAAGATATTTTGACTAGAAACAAGACAAAAAATACTAAGTAAGATAAGCCTATTTTTTTTTATTTTTTTTGCAGTGCATCTTTTATTAATTATTCCGAATGTTCAAGCAATCGTGGAAATATGTATCCCAGTAGGAAACCGCTGTTTAAACATTTCTGATGCACGATAAAGAGCTTTGCAATAACTCCAAATGTGTTTTACATTTATATCTCTCTGGGAGAGCCAAATACATGTTTGTAATTTCTGTCATTTATTTGTTTAGTTAAAATAATGTATTTGGGAATCCTCTGTAAACGGTAATTCATTTCTTTCTCAAAAACAAAATAATGAAAATTGATATGCCATTTAACGCACAGAAATGCAGAGCACGTCGTATAACTGTAGCAATGACTTTGCAAAGATCAAACAACACAAACAAATAAACATCAAGCACAAAAGAGAAGTCGGAAAGCTCTTTCTAAACCAACAAAGATAAATAAAGCCATAAAATGTCAGCGTTAGTTCTAAAATAAGTCTGCACGTGTGTTTGGAGGCAGATTTGTGCGAACGTCAGTCTCTCGGCCCAACAGTGGCCGGCAATAAAGCAGACAGAAATGTGGCCATAAAAATGATATTCTTAATGCATTTACAGACACCTTACACTCACTGTAAAAAATGGCAGAGCAAATTGCTGAAATTGCTCAGTTAGAAAACATAATAGTTATTATCTGACAAACAATTTAGAGTTAATAAATTGCCCACATCTGATTTTTTTTTTTTCTGGCACATAATAAAAGGTAAACATGATCTTGACCAGCTCACATAAGTATACTATACATTCTTTTCCAGCATTATATAAACAGATTTTTTAAAGGTAGAGAATATTAAAAGGATTATTTTGTTTGTTTGTTTTAATGTCCATACATGTAACAGTAGAGAGTTTCAGCCGAAGGATGAACTTTTGACCGGGGTCGCGGCCTGACCTGTCTGACCCCTGACTGGTGTGACTGTGTCTGCGTGGCTGACCTTGCTGCCATGACGACGACAGAGATCAGCCGGTGTGGAAAAGCAGCCCGCAGAGCTCTTTCAGGCCTCCATTCGTTCTCGTTCTTTCTGTCTGCGCTCTCAATCTACACGTTCTCTCGCTGCTGCTCCTGCGAGAGGCAACTTAATGCCGTAATGTCAGCCGAGCTCCAATGATGTCATTGCGCTCCTGTGATTTCCCTGATTAAACTAAATAAACCTTTTCGCAGCTGCTTGCGGGGCAACCGTAAAAATAAGCCCTCGGACGACAAAAGAGGTTAGCCGTCGGCGAACACCTGGGTTTCTTGAATATAGTAAAAGAAAAGGTTGCTCTAATAAAATAAAATAAAATTTTAACAAATAAATGACAAAAAAAATATTATAAATAAAAGATGCACTGCAAAAAAAGCTTATCTTACTTAGCATTTTGGTCTTGTTTCTAGTCAAAAGATCTAAGAATTCTTAAATCAAAAAGCATTTACTAGATAAGCAAAAAGACTAGATGTGACACAAAACCAGTCATAAATTTAAAATTATATATCATCTGAAAGCTGATAAATAGGCTTTCCATTTGGTCGAGACACAACAATTTGAAATTCTGGAATCTGAGGATGCAAAATAATTAAAACATTGAGAAAATCGCCTTTAGAATTAGGTTTTGATATATTTACAGTAGGAAATTTAGTAAATATCTTTATTGAACATGATACTTAATATCCTGATGATTTTTGTCATAGAAGAAAAATGTATCATTTTGACTCATACACTGTATTTTTGGCTATTGATACAAATATACCTGTGCTACTTAAGACTGGTTTTGTGGTCCAGATTAAAATTAATTAAAAATAAAATAAAGGCTATGTTTTAAGGTCTAACTATAAGGTCAAAAATTCAAAATTGACTCGACGTTTTCTCTTTAGCAGTGGTTTTATACATTTGTTTCAATATTTAATTTAAAAGCCTCTTACATTGCAATCAATTTTGTGATTTCCAAACTAAAATAACAATATGATCATATTTTTGCTATAGATGTTGAATTAAATGAAATGAATGAAATCAAGCTAGATTTTTCCATCTAGTCAGGTACAAATTCCTAAAGTAACATATATAATTTATTAATTAGAATAGTTAATACATTTGATTTAGCTTTTACTCTTTTTCGTTTCATAATAATATGTATACAATAAATTAATTAGAACAGTTAATGTATTTTATCTATCTAGATTTTACTTTTGCTGCTTCATAATAGTTAAATAAATACTCTATAATTCTACTAACTAAACTATTTTTGTTTGTTTGTTTTTATAACAATTTTACTTATTATTTTTAAATGTTTATTTAATGGCAGGTTGTGCTATGACAACATGCCCCGCTATCGGTCAACATCTGTTTGTCTGCTGTTTCATAATAGTTAAATAATTAGTAAATAATCCTACTAAATCCGTTTTTGTCTGTTAGTTAGTTTGTTTCATAATAATTTTACTGTATATTTTGCTCAAATGTTTATTTAATCGCAGGTTGTTTGTGACAACATGCCCCGCTATTGGTTAACTGTGTTTCATAGTAGTCGGTCAAAGTCTGTTAAACATCTGCTCTTTCATACTCGTTAAATAAATACTAAATAATCATACTAACTCAATTATTTAGTTTCATAAGTATTTTACAGTCTGAATTTTGCCTAAATGTTTATTTAATGCCAGGCTGTGTTGTGAAAACATGCCCCGCTATCAGCCAACATCTGTTAACTGTCTGCTGTTTCATAATAGTTAAATAAATAGTAAATCATCCTACTAAAACAATTTTTGTTTGTTTGTTTGTTTCATAATAATTTTACTGTTTAAATTTTGCTTAAATATTGATTTAACGTCAGATTGAGTTGTGACAACATGCCCCATCAATCGTCAACGTCTGTTAATCGTCTGCTGTTTAATGCTAGTTTAAAAAAATACTAAACAATTCTTCTAAATAAATTATATTTTGTTTGTTTGTTTCATAATAATTGTATTGTTTACATTTTCCTCTAATGTTTATTTAATGGCAGGTTGTGTTGTGACAACATGCCCCACTATCGGTTAACATTGGTTAACTGTTTCATAAAAAAAAAAGAAAAAGAAAATCCTACTAAACATTTTTGTTTGTTTGTTTGTTTCATAATACTATTGTTTTGTGACAACATTTGCCACTATCGCTTAACTTCTTTTTTTTTATTATTTAATATAAATTTAGCTGTTTAAATTTAGCTTAAATATGTATTTAATGGCAGGTTGTGTTGTGACAACATGCATCGCTTTTGGTTGATGTCTGTTCAACCTCTGCTGTTAATTACTAGTTAATTCTAGTTAAATAAATGCAAAATTTTACTAAAACATTTGTTAACCATCTGATGTTTCATAACAGTTAATTAAATACTAAATCATCCTACTAAATACATTTTTTGTTTGTGTATTTGTTTCATAATAATTTTACTGTTTAAATTTAGCTTAAATATTTATTTAATGACAGGTTGTGTTGTGACAACATGCCCCACTATCGGTTAACATCGGTTAACTGTTATAGTAGTAAAAAAAAAAGAAAAGTAAAATCCTACTAAAACTTTTTTGTTTGTTTGTTTGATAATACTGTTTACATTTTGATTAAATATTTATTTAATGGCAGGTTGTGTTGTGACAACATGCCCCTCTATCGGTTAACTGGGTTTCATATTAGTAAAAAAAAATATATAAAAAACTCCTACTAAAACATTTTTGTTTGTTTGTATCATAATACTGTTTACATTTTGATTAAATATTTATTTAATGGCAGGTTGTGTTGTGACAACATGCCCCTCTATCGGTTAACTGGGTTTCATATTAGTAAAAAAAATATATAAAAAACTCCTACTAAAACATTTTTGTTTGTTTGTTTGTTTGTATCATAATACTGTTTACATTTTGATTAAATATTTATTTAATGGCAGGTTGTGTTGTGACAACATGCCCCTCTATCGGTTAACTGGGTTTCATATTAGTAAAAAAAATATATAAAAAACTCCTACTAAAACATTTTTGTTTGTTTGTTTGTTTGTATCATAATACTGTTTACATTTTGATTAAATATTTATTTAATGGCAGGTTGTGTTGTGACAACATGCCCCTCTATCGGTTAACATCGGTTAACTGTGCTTCATAGTAGTAATAAATAAATAAAAATCCTACTAAAACATTTTTGTTTGTTTGTTTGATAACACTGTTTAAATTTTGATTAAATATTTATTTATTGGCAGGTTGTGATGTGACAACATGCCCCGCTATCGGTTAACATCGGTTAACTGTGCTTCATAGTAGTAAAAAATAAATAAATAAAATCCTACTAAAACATTTTTGTTTGTTTGTTTGATAACACTGTTTAAATTTTGATTAAATATTTATTTAATGGCAGGTTGTGATGTGACAACATGCCCCGCTATCGGTTAACTGTGTTTCATAGTAGCAAAAAAAAAAAAAAAAAAAAAAAAAACTCCTACTAAAACATTTTTGTTTGTTTGATAATACTGTTTAAATGTTGATTAAATATTTATTTAATGGCAGGTTGTGTTGTGACAACATGCTCCACTATCGGTTAACATCGGTTAAATGTGTTTCGTAGTAGTAAAAAAAAAAAAAAAAAAACGAAATAATCCTACTAGATCACTTGTTTTAAAATAATTTTACTGCTTAAATTTTGCGTAAATATTTATTTGGTAACACTTTACAATAATGTGTCATTTGTTAACATAACAGTTAAATGTATTAACTAACACGAACAATACATTGTTCGAAACTATTTATTAATCTTTGTTAATGTTATTTAATTTAGTTAACTCGTGTTAATTAAGCTTTATTGTAAAGTGTTACCATTCATTTGAATGCTAGATTGTGCTGTGATCACGCTATCAGTCAACGTCTGTTAACCTCACCAAAAAATTTTGTTTCTTAGCAGTAAAACGTCTAATAGTTTTTTTTGCACCCAAGATTAAAAAGTGCCTATGCAAAAACAGACTTTGATAAATACATCAACCCTGAGAAATTTACTGGAGTGTGACAACTAGCCCCGGTCACCCATATATAAAGTTAAGCAAATGCTGTCAGTTGAGTAAATATTATCACCCGTGTTCGTTAAAGCCTCTCTGTGTTGCGTATTAACATTTAACATTCAAAGTGGAAGGTACATTTGAGTAAGACGTTAAGAGACTGTGACAGTGTTTACATTTTGTGCTTTTACACTCGGTATCCCAACAGTGCTCGCGTACAAGTGCACCTGCTATCAGCTCGCTCGTCCCCAAATCTAGGGTGGCCTAAGGTTACGCATAGGAGACGACACACTCAGACACACACACTAACAGAAAGCAGAGCAGCAGTGAGATTTATCAGTGTATATTAAGCGTGCTTCTTTAGTTAAGTATAGCCAAGGGAGGATGGAAAGAGAGCAAATGTTGTGTCTCTGTCACTGAACGGGACTTACGCTTAAGTACATTAGTATTCTGCTATTAAGGCGATGAGAGAATACGAAACCAAAACAGTCTGAGGATTAGACCACCCTTACTGTGTGTGTGTGTGTGTGTAATACAAGATTATAATATACACACCATTACTGAAGTTTGCGATGTGAGCCACCTGTGTAACAATATAAAAAAAAAACAATATACACAATTTGTGTGCATCTGTGTAAGGTACCAGTGTCACATGACAGAAAAAAGACACAAAAGAAAACATAAGCGACGTGTAGGTCTCTCAAACCCTGGACGCTGCCATTAGATGTGAGGAAATGGTCGTCTGACCGGCTATGGCTGTTATGACTGGAAATTTGACATGAGAGAGATCCGTCCACACCCTCTCAGCAAATCCCTGCGAGACGCCAGGAGAATAAAAGAGACTGATATCTCCCCAGACCTGCAGTTCAGGCCCGCGCTATTTCATTTCCTATTCTGGCTTTGTATATAATGAAATCAAATGGATTTGGTGCATGAGGTCCACTGTACTCCTACAAAATGACCATGATAATCACAGTTTCTGCCAAATAACACATCTACCATAATAAAAAAAGGAAAAAAGTTATTATTAGCCCATGCTGTCTTCACAAGTCATCCCAAACCCGACAGAAAAAGCCCATCAAAAAAGAAAGTGTTAATAAATGTTTAAAGGAAATTTCATATACATTAAAGTTCTGCATCATCTAAGGATGTATTAGATTGATAAAAAAAATTACAGTAAAGGCTTATGTTGTTACAAAAATGCTATTTCAAATAAATTCTGCTTTTGAAAGAAGAAAGAAAAGTATCATGGTTTCCATAAAAATATTAAGCAGCTTACAACATTAAGCTGTTTAAATACTGATTATAAGAAAAGAGCAGCAAATCAGCATATTAAAATGATTTCTGAAGGATCATGTGACACTGAAGGCTGGAGCAATGATGCTGAAAATTCTGCTTTGCATCACAGGAATAAATTAAAATTTTAATCTGAATATTCATTAGTTTGCATTTCCAGAAAATAATATGACTGTTTACTGTATTTTGCTCAAAAAAAAAAAAAAAACAGTATTGTTACAGACTTCTTTAAAAAAAACAAAAAGATAAACAGGAGTGTACATTGATTATGATTTTTATTCTACCTACATTTTAAAAAATGCAACTGCTTTATTGCATTGTGGATGGAATTTATTTAGTTAGTCCGTAATTTATTTATTTACTAAATCTGAATATTTATTAGTTTGCATTTCCAGAAAAAATATGACTATTTTTACTGCATTTTTCTTAAATAAATACAGTATTATTAGAGATTTCTTAAAAAACAACAACAACAACAACAAAAGATGAACAGGAGTGTACATTTATTATTATTTTTATCCTAACTAAACCATAAAAATGCAACTGCTGTATTGCATTGTGGATGCATTTATTTATTTATTTAGTTAGTTCGTCAGTAATTTATTTTTATTGTATCTGAATATTTATTAGTTTGCATTACCAGAAAAAAAAATGACTGTTTTACTGTATTTTGCAGTATTGTTAGAGACTTCTTTAAAAATAAATAAATAAATAAACAGGAGTGTACATTTATTATGATTTTATCAAATAAATTGCACCAACTGCTGTATCGTATTGTGGATGAAAATTATTTAGTTAGATAGTTAGAAAGTTAGTTAGTTAGATAATAATTGCATCTGAATATTCATTAATTTCCATTTCCAAAAAAAATACTGTTTTTATTGCATTTTGCTCAAATAAATACAGTATTGTTAGAGACTTCTTTATAAAGTCGTATAGTCTTGTATTGTGGATGGAATTTATTTATTCTGAATATTAATTAGTTTGCATTTCCAGAAAAAAATATTGCTGTTTTTAATGTATTTTGATCAAATAAATACAGTATTGTTAGACTTATTTTATAAAAAATATATAAAAAAAAGACAGATAGGAGTGTAAACTTATTCTGATTTCATAAAAGAAATTGCACCAACATTTGTATTGTATTGTGGATGGAATTTATTTATTTGCTAGTTAGTTAGTAATTGCATCTGAATATTCATTAGTTTGCATTTATTATCTATCTATCTATCTATATATATATATATACACACACACATATACATATATATACATACACTGTTTTTCTGTATTTTGCTCAAATAAATACAGTGCTGTTAGATACTTAAAAGATAAACAGGAGTGTACATTTATTCTGATTTTATAAAAGAAACTGCACAAACTGCTGTGTTGTATTATGAATGGAATTAATTTACTTAGTATATGAATATTCAATAGTAGGCCTATGCATTTCCAGATTTGCCCTGATAATGCTGCTCTTCTGTAATTGGGAGTGTTGTATCATACAGTATTTTGCTTTATTGTCTGTAACACAATAGTTTTATATGTGCTACAACCTCAAGTAGTTGAGAAATATTATTTATTAAAGTGATGCAGAATTTTTATTATTCCCAATCACCACCCACCACTCTAATGTCAAATAAAATGTTAATTAAAAATGATATAGAGGGCACATTTCAGTTCAAAACAGCAAATAAAATACACATTAAAAAGACAATGTGTTAGTCACTCTAAACTCTTCAACACACCATATTATTTTTTTAATCTTTAGGTCCAGCAGATCTAACCCATAAAGTAGTGCTTCACATCCTCCCTCTCTGGTTCATCTATGATATTGTTAGCTTTCAACAAGCAGGTGAAAAGCCTGTGTGAATGTAATACATCAAATATAACAAGAGTACCTGCTGATTCAGATGAGCCCAGTTCTGTCATTTAACACCCATTAACATGATCACAAATCACATTAGAAACCAGACGTGAAATTGCACTTTCCTTACTTTAACACTACTGAAAATCCTTAATATTTATACCGATGATGCTCACGCATGATAGTGATTTTTCACCCCGCTAGCTAATTTATAATTGGTTCAGGACACCCCAATCTTATTTATTAAAGCGCATTTTTCTTTGCCACTCACTTCATTCTCAGCCATATTAATAAAGCTAATTGTAATCATATCGCTCTTTCCCGGATGCTAGCCGATGGGCAGTAAGCCTCTTGATTATTTTTAATGAGTTCAGCTGTTTTCCCCCTACGACATATAGATGGATGTCCGGTCTACTCTGAATGCGAGACGAGTGTAAATATTGGCAGCCGTCGGTGCAGTTATCGTGCTCAAGGGGTGCATTCAATCTCGCCTCCGTCAGCAGCGAATGGACGGTCGCAGGTTGCTACAACGGGGGTGCGAGTCCAGTCAATGAGACGATTACCGCACGTGCGGCACCGACTTGGTCCGAGCAGCGGGCGAATGCTAAACGGACAAAATGATCGCCTTCCGCGGCCTACGGTCCAAATGGGGAGCGCGCTCGCCCGTCGCTTGTATTCCCGCTTTATTTATTGCACACGCACTGGACGCTGTCCAACGCGCACATTTGTAATTGGACTCGTTGGCTCGCACTCCAAGGCCATTAGCCGAAAGCAAAGAAAGTCTAGGGTGGGAAAAAAAGATGTTAAGGCGGGTAAAATATGTTGCGCTACGACACTTATGGGCTCCCGTGTAACCGAGGTGCTGTTTTTTACTGTCAAATCTATTAATCAGTAAATCTAGCCGCAGAAAGTCGTATTTGTAGTCGTCCGCTGATGAATGCGCGCTCCGGTCATTTCTCAGACACTGAACACTAGCGCTGGAAAGAAACGCAAGACAGCGTGGTGAGGAGCAAACAGCATGGCTCATTAGCAAAGTATGAAAATCACTCATTTTAATATTTACTGTGCACTCTTGATTAGTTTCATCATGCATTTCTGATTGGCACAAAATGAGATTTTCCTCGGAGCCCATGGGCTCTCTGATTTATTATTAAACTGCGCCATTCAAAACTGAAATATAGCCTATATATTTTCAGACTCATTTTTGGTTATTTATATAACTTTTTTTGTTTCATCCAAGGCCATTTTTCATTAGAAACTTCTCACCTCACACAGTCACTTTTACACAAATAAGACATGCTTTTTTGTACTGTGTGTGTGAGAGACTGAATCAATATGACAGCATTTATAGTAGGCTACACCATCATTTAAGAGCTAACTGTTTATATAAATGTTATATTCAACTTTAAATTGTGAAAGTGATATACAGAAGACAAGATTATTCTTTTTGGGTCTAAGAAATATCTTCTACTTGTATTCTTTAGGGATGCACAACATATCAGCACCATATCAGTTATCATTTAATGTTGGTTAAGATACATTAATCATTTCACACAGTTAAAATATAAAACATTCAATAAAACATTTAACTGTTAAATGTAATCTTTAGCAAATGTCTAAATTAATACCCATTTTATAATATTAAACTAATTAGATACATTTATATATATTTCATATAAAAAATAACACACACACACATATATATATATATATATTACTCTTAAATGTTATCACAGCTAAATGTAATCTTTAGCAAATTTCAAAATGAATATCTATTTTATAACATTAAAACAATACAATATTACATTTATCTAAAATATTACGCATAATAAGTGACACTGTTAAATGTTATCTTTAGCAAATGTCTAAATTAATACCAGTTTTATAACATTAAAATAATACATTTAAATATAATAGTATATATAAAAAGTAACACTGTTAAATGTGACCATTAGCGAATATATTTTGTAACATTAAAATAATATATTTCAACAAAATATGTGACCCTTGACCACAAAACCATGCAGTCTTAAGTAGAACGGGTATATTATTTT
Organism: Garra rufa; assembly: GCF_049309525.1. Lineage (NCBI taxonomy): Eukaryota > Metazoa > Chordata > Actinopteri > Cypriniformes > Cyprinidae > Garra > Garra rufa. The sequence goes on from NC_133361.1 coordinate 50,978,783, forward strand.
GTAGAAAAAGCCAAAAATACCTTGTATGGGTCAAAATTATCAATTTTTTTATGCCAAAAATCATTAGGATATTAAGTAAAGATCATGTTTCATGAAGATATTTTGTACATTTCCTACCATAAATCATATCAATCATATCAAAACTTAAATTTGATTAGTACTTTGCATTGCTAAGAACCTTATTTGGACAACTTAAAAGGCGATTTTCTCAATAATTAGATTTTTGTTTGCACCCTCATATTTCTGAGTTTCAATTTGTTGTATCTCAGCCAAATATCGTCCTATATCCTAACATTTAACTAAAATATTATGTATAAAAAGTAATACTGTAAAATGTGATCTTTAGCAAATGTCTAAATGAATACCTGTTTTATAACATTCAAATAATAAAATAATACATTTAACTAAAATATTATGTATTAAAAAGTAACACTGTTCAATATAATCTCTAGCAAATGTCTAAAACTCATTTTGTAACATAAAAAATAATACAATAATACATTTAACTAAAAGAGTTAAACACTGAAGTAACACTGTTAAATGTGACCTTGGTCATAATGTTTTTTTTTTTTTAATTAAGATTTATACATAATCTGAAAGCTAAATAAATAAGCTTTCCATGGATGTATGGTTTGTTAGGATATGACAATATGGCTGAGATACAAGTATTTGAAAATCTGGAATCTGAGGGTGCAAAAAAATTAAATATTAAAAAGATCTCCTTTAAAGTTGTCCAAATGAAGTTCTTGGCAATGCATATTACTAATCAAAAATTTAGTTTTTATATATTTGCAGTAGGAAATTTACAATACATGTACATGGAACATGATCTTTACTTAATATCCTAATGATTTTTGGAATAAAAGAAAAATCATTTTGACCCATAAGAAAAAAAAATTATACTGTACATTAAAATAATGTGATGCCTAAATGCACTTTTAGCATTTTAAAATTTATTTTAAATGTAACAGTATATAGTTTTAATATCAGCCATATTATCAGTTCATTTTGGTGCATCCATAACATTCACAATGCATTTCTGTTAATATTATTCATACTGTAATCCTGCAACACACTGCACAGGCAAATATGTGGCTTTTGTGATTAACAGCAGCTCTATGTATAAAGTACAGTGTTAAAATAATATCTTAAAGGGTTACACCCAAACACATAAGGCAACCAGTACAAATCATTAGCAATATGGCAAAGGTTGAAATAAAAGAGTTGATCTTATGCGTCCATGCAGAGCAACCCGTCAAAGGAAATAAAAAGCATAAAGATGAATCAAAAATGTTTTTCTCCAACACAAAAAAGAGCAGCTGTGAGCTTCATTAGGTCATTTTAGATGAGACAGCTGTTTGGCTGCACTGAGAGAAAGATGGAGAAAATCCGAAAGAAAAAAGGGAAGTGTTTCACAGCACAAATAAAAAAAAAAAAAGAAATAAAAACAGCTAGCAAAACAGCTGCTGTTCAAACTGCTCACTTTGAACATGCTAGAAACTACTTTAAAGAGACAGTTCACCTAAAAATGAAAGTTTGGTCATTATTTACTCACCCTTGTGTCATTTCAGTCCTTTAAAAAATATGTGACCCTGGACCACAAAACCAGTCATAAGAATTTTTGGAAATTGAGATTTATGCATCATCTGAACACTGAATAAATATTTCCATTGATGTATAGTTTGTTAGGATAGGAAAAAAAAAAATGGAGAAAACTGCCTTTAAAATTGTCCAAACGAAGGCAATGCATTTCACCAATCAAAAATTAAATTTTGACGTATTTACGGTAGGAAATGTGTACAAAATATCTTCATGGAACATGATCTTTACTTAATATGCTAATGATTTTTGGCATAAAAGAAAAATCAATAATTTTGACCCAACCTTGACATATGTGACCCTGGACCACAAAACCAGTCTTAAGTAGCACAGGTATATTTGTAGTAATATAATATATTACTACAAATATACCTAATATCCAGGGTCACATATGTCAAGGTTTCTTTGTCCAAAGAATGAAAAAAGGGGAAAAAAAAAAAAAAAAAAGAAGAAGATATTTTGCAAAATATCTCAGTGTTTCTTTGTCAAATAATGAAAAAAGTGATAAAAAAGGAAATGAAAAAAAAAAGATGATATTTTGAAAAATAACTGTTTCTGTCAAAAAATGGAAAAAAAAAAAAAAGGGAAGGGAAGGAGAAAAAACACACAAAAGATGATATTTTGAAAAATATCTCACGTGTTTCTTTGTCCAAAGAATGAAAAAGGAAGAAAAAAAACAAAGGAAAGGAAAAAAACAAAAAAAAAACATGATATTGTGAAAAATATCTCAGTGTTTTTTTGTATAAAGAATGAAAAAAAGTTTAAAAAGGAAGGGAGGGAAAAAAACGAGACAAAAGAAGATATTTTGAAAAATATTCTTTGTCCAAAAAAAATTTAAAAATGAAGAAAAAAAAGATATTTTGAAAATGAATGGAAAAATGAATGGGAAAAAGGGAAAGAAAAAACTTTCTTCTTTTGTATTTTTTAGTAAAAGAAAAATGCATTTCACGACATGAAGGTGTGTAAATGACATCCAATTTCCTTTTGGTATGAACTATCGCTTTAAATGAACTGAGCTTGGGAGTTTAAAATCTTTCTAGAAAAAGTAAAACAACATGTGACCCTGGACCACAAAACCAGTCATAAGGGTAAATTTTTTTAAATTGCAATTTATACATCATATGAAAGCTGAATAAATAAGCTTTCCACTAATATATTGTTTGTTAGGATAATATTTGTCTGAGATACAACTATTTGAAAATCTTTAATCTGAGGGTGCAAAAAAATCGAAATATTGAGAAAATCGCCTTTGAAATTGTCCGAATGAAGTTCTTAGCAATAGTAAAATTTACAAAATCTCTTCATGGAACAAGATCTTTATGATTCTTTCCTAATGATTTTTGGCATACACTGTTAAAAAGAAAGAACCCTAGGCAGAGAAAGCACCTTAATATCTATTAGGCCTGCAATATCTATCTGATTTACGAAATGGTTTCAAGTTCTCTTAATTTCTTAAACCTATGAACCGAAAACGCTTTAAAAAGCACTCTAGGTGTGAGTAGGTGCAGATTAAATTTAGAAAAGTGTGTTTCTTATACTGTATCATCCACCGGCCGATCACATTATCCCTATGAAATCTCTACACCCAACTTTTAATCAGTTTAAGCGAGCTAGATAAATAATCTGCACTCTCAAATAGGTATATTACAGATAGATTCACTCAAATATAATGCGAGGATACAGTAAACAGAGGCTGGAGAGATTACGAGTGTTTATGCGTGTGTGTTTGCAAGCCGAGAGAGAAATAAGGAGCAAAGAAAGGACAACCTCAAATCACATTCACAGCCAAGATACAGTAATCAGAAGGAGAGGGAGAGAGAGAGAGAGACTGAATAGATATTAATATTCAAGTGGGCGCATTGGTGCATGGATCCAATAAGATTCCGAAGGTAGCATCCATTTGCCAGAGCATGCGGAGCGTGCTAAATGACCTGTGCTTTTTTCAGCAGACGCCCCTCCTTTCCCTGACCTCCCTCCTTCCCTCGTTCCCTGGCGCTAATGAATTGAAAGAGGAGGTCTGAAACGGGAGTGTCCTTAAGTGCCGCCCACTCCTCTTAACGTGACCTGGGTTCAAAAGTTCACAGCGCACCCTGCAGGCACCGATACCCACACTGGCTCTTTTCCCTTCAGTTTTTCCTCCTCCATTTTTCCCCCTCTCGCTTTATAGTTTTCGCACTCTGATCGTTTGTTTCTCCAGCCCTCGTTGGCTTCGCCTCCAGCTGGAGAGGTGAAGAGTGAGACGTCTCATTCTCTGTGTGGATGTGGATGTGTGTGTTTTGTATCTGTCGCTCACACACATCCACAGAGCACGGAGCTGACAGTGGTCATTACTAAGGGAAAATTGTGCCTATTTGCAATGCAGGTCTACTGCTCTATAATTCCATTATTGATTAGACTGACATTTATTTGAAGTTATGACGCAGCTCTTCCCATGATGCAGTTAGGACCTTCTTAGGTGCGACTACCAGAGTAATGTCCTTCAGTCGGTTTACAGTAATGCCCCTCTGTTTTACCGTAATCCATATCTGTTACTAATGTACCTCCGTAGCTTCTACAGTAAGGCTTCCATTATATTACAGTAATACATACCCATGCAACTTTTTTGGGGGCTCTTACTGCCCTAGACAAGGAAATAAATGCATATATAAGAATTGATTAAGCTTTAAAAATGTATTACTTTTAATTTTTTTATGGAAATGTTTATGTATGCATGTATATACATATTTATATAGTGTGTGTGTGATTTCATCCTTATAATATATATATTTATTTTTTATATCTTTTTTTCATATTTTATGTATACATTCATTTACACACACACACACACACACACACACACACACACACACACCATTATACATGCATTATTAGTTATTTACAGAGACTTCATTGTAAGAATATTTTTAAATAAGCCTTATATATAAATTTAATTTAATTTAATTTATTTATTTTATTTAACAGGTAGAGCTCATCTATTATATTACTTTATAGTAAGTAGAATATTGTTACATGTCGGTTTATTATATTTGTATATATATTTTTTTTTTCTTTTTTAATACATATACACACACACACACACACACACACAGCATTATACATTATATATACATAGAGAATATAATATTTTTATAAATGTTATTAATAATAATTATTTTCATTAAAAAGCTTTTGTTTATATATAATATAATAAATATAATACAACAGCATATTATTTTATAGTAAATAGAATATTGTTACATAAATAAAATATACATACATCGGATTATTATATTTGTATATCCATATTTTCATATGTGTACATACACACACCGTTGTACATTATGTATACATACAGAGATAAAGTAATATTTTATAAATTGTATTAATAGTTATTTTATTCATTTAAAAAGATTCTGTTTAGAATACAATGTGTATTATAATATAATATAAAACAAAGATGGACATGCAATGTAAAAAAAGATATCATCAGAAAAATCTTTTTTTTTTTCAAATTATTATTACGAAATTCAACTTGATTTTTAAAGTCAGTTTAAAGTTTATAATATAAAGTTGGTGTAAAAATATATAATATAATATAATATAATATAATATAATATAATATAATAATACCTCTTAAAACAGGTAGAGTCCATCTAAAATATTACTTTATAGTAAATAAAATATTTTTACATAAATATTGATTTTAATAATATTTTTTTATTTTAAAATAAAAAATTTTACGTGTACAGTCATGGCCAAAAGTTTTGAGAATGACACAAATATTAGTTTTCACAAAGTTTGCTGCTAAACTGCTTTTAGATCTTTGTTTCAGTTGTTTCTGTGATGTACTGAAATATAATTACAAGCACTTCATACGTTTCAAAGGCTTTTATCGACAATTACATGACATTTATGCAAAGAGTCAGTATTTGCAGTGTTGGCCCTTCTTTTTCAGGACCTCTGCAATTCGACTGGGCATGCTCTCAATCAACTTCTGGGCCAAATCCTGACTGATAGCAACCCATTCTTTCATAATCACTTCTTGGAGTTTGTCAGAATTAGTGGGTTTTTGTTTGTCCACCCGCCTCTTGACCACAAGTTCTCAATGGGATTAAGATCTGGGGAGTTTCCAGGCCATGGACCCAAAATGTCAATGTTTTGGTCCCCGAGCCACTTAGTTATCACTTTTGCCTTATGGCACGGTGCTCCATCGTGCTGGAAAATGCATTGTTCTTCACCAAACTGTTGTAGGATTGTTGGAAGAAGTTGCTGTTGGAGGGTGTTTTGGTACCATTCTTTATTCATGGCTGTGTTTTTGGGCAAAATTGTGAGTGAGCCCACTCCCTTGGATGAGAAGCAACTCCACACATGAATGGTCTCAGGATGCTTTACTGTTGGCATGACACAGGACTGATGGTAGCGCTCACCTTTTCTTCTCCGGACAAGCCTTTTTCCAGATGCCCCAAACAATCGGAAAGAGGCTTCATCGGAGAATATGACTTTGCCCCAGTCCTCAGCAGTCCATTCGCCATACTTTTTGCAGAAGATCAATCTGTCCCTGAAGTTTTTTTTGGAGAGAAGTGGCTTCTTTGCTGCCCTTCTTGACACCAGGCCATCTTCCAAAAGTCTTGGCCTCACTGTGTGTGCAGATGCGCTCACACCTGCCTGCTGCCATTCCTGAGCAAGCTCTGCACTGGTGGCACTCCGATCCCGCAGCTGAATCCTCTTTAGGAGACCATCCTGGCGCTTGCTGGACTTTCTTGGACGCCCTGAAGCCTTCTTAACAAGAATTGAACCTCTTTCCTTGAAGTTCTTGATGATCCTATAAATTGTTGATTTAGGTGCAATCTTAGTAGCCACAATATCCTTGCCTGTGAAGCCATTTTAATGCAACGCAATGATGGCTGCACGCGTTTCTTTGCAGGTCACCATGGTTAACAATGGAAGAACAATGATTTCAAGCATCACCCTCCTTTTAACATGTCAAGTCTTCCATTCTAACCCAGTCAGCCTGACATAATGATCTCCAGCCTTGTGCTCATCAACATTCTCACCTGAGTTAACAAGACGATTACTGAAATGATCTCAGCAGGTCCTTTAATGACAGCAATGAAATGCAGTGGAAAGTTTTTTTCGGGATTAAGTTAATTTTCATGGCAAAGAAGGACTATGCAACTCATCTGATCACTCTTCATAACATTCTGGAGTATATGCAAATTGCTATTATAAAAACTTAAGCAGCAACTTTTATACACACACACACACACATTACATATACTAAATATAAAATGTATTAGTTATTTAAAGTGCTTTATAAAGCGTAGAGAGTTTTATTTTATAAATTGTATTAATTATATTAATTTAAAAAGCTTTTTAATATAAGAAAGATGGACATGCACTGTAAAAAATATAATCAGTAAATATTATATAACTTGTACTATAGTAATGACTTCACATTAACTCATCAAAATAAGTTGAGCAATTTCACCTTTTTTAATGATTAATATGAAATTCAACTTGATATTAAAGTCAGTTCAATGTAATTAAGCTGAAATCACTTGTGCAACCAAGTTACGTTTACATTTGAATATTTAAGACAGCAACTAAACTTAAGTTTTGAAGTTGAAACAAGTGAAACATTTTGTACTGTACAATCTGCAAAGTTGCAACTCAACTGGACTGACCTTACGCCTGTTTAGACAAACACTTTCACCAACAACTATCACAAAGATACTATTTTTGGAAGTACAATAATAACATTCAGTTCACCTACTATCTTACAAATAGAGGATCCAACCATTAGCCTACAACAAAAACATTTTTGCAGCCGCCTGGCAAGAAGAGAACATTATTAAGTTCTTCTGATGCCATAGGAGAGCATTTTCATCTTGGCACAGCTCTTTAGAAAACCATCTATGTAGTGAAGCGTTACAAGAAACCAGGAAGGCTTGTAAAAAAAAAAAAGATTTTTAAGAGTTCACACTGGTGTCTCTCAGTTAGTAAGTGAACGTCTCAGTTTGCTCCAATTATAAGTAAATCCTAGCAAATTTCAAGACCACACCTGGGTCTTCAACCTGCCTTATTTGTGACCAAATATTCACCGCCAGACATTTTCCAATGATTAGCTGCATGACGGGAGCTAGAAAAATCATTTGCGGTGTTAAAATACCAACTAAAGCTGCTTCTACAGTCTGCCGATCAACACGGAAACACCCCGAGACGAATCGATCGAAATTCTATCCACTTCCCGCCATTACCAACGTGGCAACATGACTTATTTCCAACATCTGACGTTCAGGATTTACACACAAAAAAAGGGAGGGCCTGAAAATACCAATGGAAAAAAAAACAATGGAAAACAAAATCAGATCCTTCAAGAACTGAAAGTTGGAAACCTGACGTGGTGTCATATGATCTAATATCACGCAGTGAGATTGATGCTGTATTTTCACTTGTGCAGAGCTGTAGCGTTCAAATGCGAGAAAAAAAAATCAATTTCTAATTCCTCTGTCTGCTCCGAATGAAAGGGAGGAGCTCTTACGAATCGCTCCGCGACTAGAATTAAGGAAGATGCGATTTCACATCCAAATACGAACTTAAGGAGTCAAAGGGACGGATCAGAGAAAGAAATATATTCCTTTTCCCCTCACGCACACGTACACTCACACTCCTCCATCTGCAGAAATAGAAAAATGTCGGCCCAGCGGTTTCCAATCAGCCCTGTTTGCTGTCTGCTCCTCAGATTAATGACCAAACACAGAACGGCTGCAGGTTCAACTGGAGGTCAGCCTTCCTAGGTACCCCCCTCCACCCCCTCCTCTTTCTCCTTCTTCATCCCTCAATCGCTCCCTCCGTGGGCAAATGAGAATTTGATTTTTCTCTGCGCTGGGCAGAGCTGGAGGAGATGGATGGAGTTAGGAACGGAGAACCAGGTGCCCCTGCTGCTTTGTTAGGGAAATGAATGAGAGAGCTTCCAGAACACAAGCAGACACTGATATAGACTACAGAATATAGAGGGTGTCAAACACAGTATATATAGTGGTTGGAGTAGACATGATGGACAACAGAGGATGGAGCTTTGGGTTGGTTATACAAAGAGTAGGGAAATTATGGGTTAGTGTTAAACAGAGTGTTAACTGAAAAGGAAAGAATGGAATTGAATTTGAAGTAAAAAATGAAAAATTAAAATAAAAACAACTAATTTAAATTAAAAATAAAAAAATGAATAAAAAATAAATAAATTAAAATAAAAAACAAATAAAATAAAATTTAATAAAATGAAATAAAAACAAAAAATAAAACATTAAAATAAATGTATCATAATAAAATAAAACAAAAAAAAAATCCAAATTAAATAAAATTAATAAAATTAAATAAAAAATTGAATTAAATTAAAAAATAAAATAAAAACCAAAATAAAATAAGAAAATAAAATAAAAAATAAAATGAGTAAAATAAGCTAAAAATAAGAACAACAAAATACAATACAATACAAAAATGAAATAATTTAAATAAAAACAAAATAAAATAATAAATAAAATGAATAAAAACAAATAAAAACACACAAAATAAAATAATAATAAATTATTTAAAATAAAAAACAAATTAAGTGAAATAAAATAATAAAATGAAATTGAATAAAATAATAAATAGACTAAACTAAAAATAAAAATAAAATAAAAAACAAATCAAATCAAATAGAATAGAATAGAATAAAAAACAAAATATTAACTAAGTAAAATAAATGTATGTATGATAATGCATTTTTTTTTAATTAAATAAAATAAAAATAAAAAACTAAAAAAAAAATGGAATAAAATAAAAACAAAAATAAAATACATAAATAAAAAACCTAATAAAATAAAACATGAAATAAAAAATTAAAGGGAAAACATCAATAAAAAAATAAAAATAAAAACAACTAAAATAAAAAAATAAACAAAAAAAATAAAAACTTAACTAAAATAAAACTAAAATATAATAAAATTAAATAAAAATAGTCATAAAGTTTTATTTAAGTAGTATGTATGGCCTATTTTTCTTTAAAGTTGGCTTGATATTTTTTAATATACTGTAATACCATTAAAACAATGTCATATGCCATAAATAATGTTATATATTGAAGTTTAATGGTGGCTGAAGTGTACAAATACATTTTGGAGGACCTGTAGGTACCTTAAAGTGTAGATTACACAACACAAAGAGCATTGAACAAACTTTACATGAATAAATATGAGACTAACAATCAGTGAATATTTGATATTGCTTAAAATAAAATAGGAAAAATTAAACAGGAGAAAATAAAAATAAAATAAAAAATATGTGACCCTAGACCACAAAACCAGTCATAAGTGTCACTTTTTTAAATTAAATAAAAAATTTTGTTAAGATAAGATGATATTTGGTCGAGATACAACTATTTAAAATCTGCAATCTGAGCGTGCAAAAAAAAAAAAAATCTAAATATTGAGAAAATCGCCTTTAAAGCTGTCCAAATGAAGTTCTTAGCCATGCATATTACTAATCGAAAATTAAGTTTTGATTTATGCTAGGAAATGTTCAAAATATCTTCATGGAACATGATCTTTACTTTTACAGGCATAAAAAAAATAGATAATTTTGACCCATAAAATGTATTTTTGGCTATTGCTACAAATATACCTGTGCTACTTAAGACTGGTTTTGTGCTCCAGAGTCACAAATAAGATCTTTGTGCAAACCTGAACTCTGTATTCATGATCTCAGTCATCTATATCACAGCAAAATCATCTAACATCTAAAAAGCTTTAGTCTTTCGTAAACTTGTGCAATATGTTTAAAAGCCTCTGAAAGAGACACTGTTTCTCACTCATAGTGTTTGGAGTCTGAGAGAAATAAAAAAACTAAATACTGAAGGATCATGTGACAAAACTTTTCACAACTGTACACTCTTAAAAATAAAGGTGCTTCATAATGCCATAGAAGATCCTTTTTTGTCTAAATGGTTCCATTAAGAACTTTTAACATCTGTTCCACAAAAGGTTCTTTGTGGCGAAAGAAGGTTCTTCAGATTCTAAAAAGGTAAGAAAGAGTTGGTTCTTTAAACAACCTTTGACTGAATGGTTCTTTGTGGAACCAAAAATGGTTCTTCTATGGCATCGCTGTGAAGAACCTTTTAAAGCACCTTTATTATAGAGTGTATGTGAACTTAAAAACATCAAGTTTCAATGTTCACCATAAAAAAAAAGTATGATTTGAGGTCCAGTATATCTCTGGAACTTCTGGGAAATCCCAAATATGAAAACTCAAAGCCTGAATATTTTGCCTCCGTGTTTGACTAATATGGTGTGGCGGATTGTTTCTTGACATTCTGATCTAATAGCACCAACACACACATGCGGTGAATGCTGACACAGCGGTCATAGCCTATTATGGGAACATTCGTCCTTTCTGTCAGGGGAGAGTAATCAGTCATTGGCCTGGTTTGTGTGTGTGTTTGCCCATGGCCTAATCATGGCAATGACCTGTCTTCTTAGACAAACACAAAGTGGCTTTAACAGACTCGGTGGTTAATGAACTCGGTGTGAGGTTAAGTTCAGGGCTTGAGTTTCAAAAACAGGTTTGATTCGGTCTGTACATGTTCCTTAAAGCAACAATTTACCCCGAAAACGACAATTCTGTCATTGTTTACTCGCCAAACACGTATGACTTTGTTTCTTCCAAAAAGCAGGTTTCATTTGTATGCACTTACAATAAAAGCTATTGACTTCAGATGATTTGGAAGGAGTCACATGGACGACTTTATGATACTTTTATGGCTTCAATCTCCATTCACAATAATTGCATGGAGAAGAGCAACCTGAACAACAGGTTTGATGTTGTGTTCTGATGAACACGTGTTATTTGTAAAACCCAATTTCTTTATACGCAGGCACTGGTTTGTTTTTGCTTGTCAAGACGTGTGTGTATGTTTTGTTTTAGGTTTGCTCGTGTTGGACCTACCTGCCAGTGGCCTGGGCTTGTGTGAGGGAGTGCATGTGTCCAGATTCGGAAGTGCAGACAACTGCGCTCACATGTGAGCCCTGTACCCTGTGTGATCAGTGTCTGTGTCCGGTTAGAAGGGAAGTTCAATGAGAGGCGAGTGTGTGTGTGTGTGTGTGTGTGTGTGTGTGTGTGTGTGTGTGTGTGTGTGTGTGTGTGTGTGTGTGTGTGTGTGTACACTGTGTGTTGTTTCTTTCCTTTATGCTGACAATGGGGAGGTGTGTCACAGACTGTCACACCACTGAAAAATGAACTTCCTGCTCACTTACAAACACCAGGAAGTCCCCATCTGATGAACTGTGTGTGTGTGTAAGATCAGAGTGTTGAGATGTTGAGAAAGAGGATATGTTCCAAATGGAGCACCACTATTTACTGAATACATGTGTGGGATATACAGTGTGAACTGCAAAAATGACATCCCAATGAATTTAATCAACTTTCTTTTCTTTGTAGAAATATTAAAATATATTTAAAGAAAGAAGCAACACATATGCACTATAAGATATTAAAATTTTCAGAGAATGTGCTAATAATACAAGTGTACTGTTTCTCAAATAAATGTTTCAGATATTTTTAGATATTTGAACTGATTAGACAAAATACTTTTTTTTTTTTTTTTTTTGCAGTGTGCTGGCTATTTTTTTATTATAGTTATATACAAATTATGTATTTTCATTTGTTCATAATATATTCATTTCTTGTGGCTCAATTAATAATGAGATTAATATATGTATGATACCATTCAGAAATTTGGGGCAACAAGATTGATGGATTTTTTTGAGAAAGAGAGAGAGTTTTTGAGTTTAAGTCTCTCATGCTCACCAAGGCTGCATTTATTTGTTTCAAAAATACAAGGGGGAAAAAAACTAAATTACTGTGAAATATTATAACAAATGACCGCTTTATTTATTTATTTGTCTTTTTTTTGTCTTAGTTTTTGATAGTTTAAGTCACTTGTGCTCACCAAAGCTGCATTTATTTAATCCCAAATGTTAATGTAATTTTTTTATAAAATAATATAACAAATTACTGTTATTTATTTTTGTTTTTGAGAGTCTTTTATCTATTTTTTTTATCTTATTGTATTTTATTTTATTGAGCATTTAAGTTGTATAATATTATAACAAATTACTGTTTTATTTATTTATCTTTATTTAATTTGTTTTATTTTAATGTTTTTGAGAGTTGAAGTCTTTCATGCTCACCAAGACTGCATTTATTTTATCCAAAAATACAGGGGAAAAAAAAAACTAAATTACTGTGAAATATTATAACAAATGACAGTTTTATTTATTTATTTATTTTGTCTTTTTTTATTTAATTTTAATGTTTTTGAGAGTTTAAGTCTCTCATGCTCACCAAGGCTTCATTTATTTGATCCAAAAATACAGGGGGAAAAATACTAAATTACTGTGAAATATTATAACAAATGACTGTATTATTTATTTATTTATTTTGTCTTTTTTATTTAATTATAATGTTTTTGAGAGTTTAAGTCTCTCATGCTCACCAAGGCTTCATTTATTTGATCCAAAAATAGAGAGGAAAAAAAATAAAATGAAATACTGTGAAATAGTATAACAAATGACAGCTTTATATTAATTTATTTCATGTTATTTAAAAATTATAAAAAAAATTATAAAATAATATAACAATTTACTGTTATTTAATTTAATTTTAATATTTATTAATTTAATCTTAATATTTATATTTAGAGTTTAAGTCGCTCAATGCTCACCAAGGCGGAATACAGAGGAAAAATACTGTGAAATATTATAACTGTTTTATTTATTTATCTATAATAACTGTCTTATTTATCTATTTTTTTTTTATTTAATTTAATCTTATTTTAATGTTTTTTGAGAGTTTAAGTCTCTCATGCTCACCAAAGCTGCATTTATTTGGTCCAAAAAGAGAAGAAAAATTTAAATACTGTGAAATATTAAAACTAATTAAATTTTTCTATTAATTATTACTTTTGTAATTTATTTAATTATTTTATAATATAATATTACAACAAATTAGTGTTATTTAATTATTTTAATATTTTTAAGTCTCTAATGCTCACAAGACTGCTTTTAAAAAAAATTTAAATACTGTGAAATATAACAAATGACAGTTTGTTTATTTAATCATTTTATAATATAATATAACAAATTACTGTTATAATATTTTTATTTTAATGTTTTTAAGAGTCTCCCATGCTCACCAAAGCTTCATTTGTTTCAAAAATACTAAAAATAACAAATGACAGTATTTTAAGTTTTTTATTTATTTTATCTTATTTTATTTTATTGAGCATTTAAGTCTCTCATGCTCACCAAGGCTGCATTTATTTGATCCACAAATCTTTGATACAAAAAAACTTAAATACTGTCAAATATTATAACAAATGAAAGTTTTATATTTATTTTATTTTATGAGAGGTTAAGTCTCTAATGCTCCCCAATGCTGCATTGATTTGATCCAAAAATACAGAAAAAAACTGATCAATGTTAAAAACAGTGGTGCTTAATGTTTTCAGAAACTGTGATACAGTTCAAACAGGACTTATTTGAATTTAAAATCTTTTGTAATATTATAAATGTCTTTACTGACACTTAATTTAACATGTCCCTTCTGAATGAAGGTATTCATTTCTTTTTTTCTTTATTGACCCCAGAACTTTGAATGAAAGTGTACACTTAAATCTGCACATTGTGCATAGTATGCATACTTCATGCTGTTGAAGTAGTAAAAACAGTAATGCCAGGGTCTTAAAACACAGTCCTTCATTAGCCTGATCACATGGTTGAATAATTCAAAAACTCTTATGAATCTCTTATGGATTACAGGCTATAATGTGTTTATAGTGGCTCTGCATCATAATTACTCTCTAAAATTACAGTTCCTACCAGCTGCTCTCATCCAGGTGGGTATTACGCACTGGCAATATTATTAACATGTTTTATTGTGTTTTTCAAGCACCTCATACATCCTTTTATTGTTTTCAAATTTATCACTATAAATTCACGAATGCTAATCTTTCTCTCTTTAAATGCTCACGTGTTGTGTTGTGATTTGATCCCTTGGCTTTTATGGCCCCTTTTCCCCTCACTTTACTCTGTGCCATGGAAAGAGACAGGGAGAGAGAAAATGAAAACAAGCGAGAGGAAGACACGGAGACAGAGATAAAGAGAAAAGAAAGGAGAGAAGGATGAAGAGAGAGGGAGGGAAGGAGGGGTCTGAGGTGAAGTGCTGGTCACAGTATCACAGGGTGAACATCGGCACAGGGGGCTGAGGGTGAACCTCATTTTTCAGCCACTGTCTATTCTCTGTCTGTCCTCTCTCTCACTCTAGCACTCACAGACACACACACAATATTTTGTGATTAATACACAATTCATTATTGACAACATTTTATATAGTCATTTAAAAAATATATATAAATAATATAAAATAATACATAAATAATATTTTATTTTTTATATTTTTTATTATTTATTTTTATATATTTTTTTTATAAATTACAGTTCCTGTAATTCCTGTAACAAAACAAACAAACAAAAAAAGACAATGAAACAACACAAAATCAAAACACAATAAGACAAAACAAAAAGTAAAGAAACAACAAAGCAAAAAATAAAACAAACAAAACACAATGAAACAAAACACAAAACAAAATGAAATATGAAACAAGCAAAAACAAATCCGAACACAACAAAACTAAAAATAACAAAAAACACAATGAAACAAAACAATAAAATGAAACGGAACAAGACACAACACAAATGAAAAAAAAAACATTGCAACACAAACAAAACAAAAACAATGAAACAAAACAAAACAATGAATTGAAACAAAAACAAACCAATTAAACCAAAAACACAAAACACTAAGAACAATTTTATGAAACAAAAAAACACAAAACAAAACAAAATGAAATAAAACAAACAACAAAACAAAACAACCCAAACACTAAACAAAACACAATGAAACAAAAACACAAAATAAAACAAAACACAATGAAACTAAACAAAACCAAACAACACAATGAAACAAAAAAAAAAAAAAAAAACAGAACAACAAAAATATCCGTCTATCATTCGTCCTTTCCATTTTCAAATTGAAACGAAATAAGCAGAAATAAGAAAATGGCTCATTTATTCGTTTTTTCATTTGTTCAGAAAACGAAAAAACGAGATTTTGGCTCGATTTTTCGTTTTTTGGTAAACGGATAAACGACAAAATTCGTTTTCCACATGTGGGCAGTCACCAGACGCCCCTTTACGCCGATTGGTCAACCAAATCTGGACCGGTGACGCCATCCATTCATTCATTCATTCATTCATTCATTCAACAAAATAAAAGACCATTATTTAAAAAAAGACCGTTATTTATTTATTTTCATTCTTTATTTTCATTCTAATTGCAGTCTTTAAAACAACGAACACGCAAGGGCAATAACATTAATTGCATCAAAATATAATAAAATAAGACACTTAAAAATAATAAAATAGAAAAATAAGAAAATCACATGTACATATGTGTACAAATAGTTACAAATTA
>NC_133361.1:50995428-51080338 GCF_049309525.1 Garra rufa
CACCCCACTCAATTAAAGCCAATCCTGACTGATATTTGAAGAGAGTAAAATGTAGTGTTTGTGTAAGAAAACGGTAATAGACTAACAGTTACCCATTTACTTTTAATATATATATATATATATTAGTGGTGGGCCGTTATCGGCGTTAACGTGCTGCGTTAACGCGAAACTCTTATCGTGCGATAAAAAAAATATCGCCGTTAATCTATTCTCATATTTGGGTTGGGAGCTGGGTCTAAACTACGCAAGCTATGATGACTTTCACCTTGATAGTTTAACGCGGATGTATACCGAATATGGTCACGCGTTTACGTCTCTTCCGCCAAAACAGACAGGATCGCGTCGTCCTCCATTCATGAAAACCGAATCTACTATAGCGCGAAATGCCACGTAAATTCGTCGTTTTTTGGATTCATAAATCTAATGTTGGTCAGTCACTTAATTCAAATCGCGATATGGACTAGTGTATGTGAAAACTGAAATGCAAAAAGACCGTTTTAATATGAATCTGAAATGTTCCGTTTGCCTGCTGTATGTATGCATGGCGGAGACGAGCTTTTACTACACGCATACTGAAACACACGTGACGCTCCCGGTAATTTTTGGCTTTTTTTTTAATCTCACATGAACAGATAAACTTAATCTCCCAAACTGCTGTGAGTGTCACTTTTACCGTTTCATTTGAGAAAACTAGCATCATATCATACTGTATGACACAGAAACGTCACGGCAACCTGTCAAAATAAAAGTACCGTGTAACATGTAATGGGCTGGGTAGGTGTTGACGTTAAAAAAACACAATCTAATAGGTAGAAAAAATAATTTCATTGTTAGTTAGTTAGTAAACACAAGTACATCTAATTGAACATAATTTATTTTCATCAACAAATTATCATAGAACAGCTTTATGAGCTTTATGATCCATTCTCAAAGACTTACTTTTAGTCATTATTTGGGTAGCACACATATTCTGAATGCCTTCAGCAGAATTCAAATTGGCCATTTTAATCTAGATTAATCTAGATTAATTCCAAGATTTAATCTAGATTAATCTAGATTAAAAAAATTAATCTATGCCCACCCCTAATATATATATATACATATACACACACACACACATACACACACACACACACACACACATACATTCACACATATATACATTCACACTTACGTTTTTAAGTTGAGTTAAGGTTTAAGGTTTTATGTTGACTTATGAATAGGTTTTTCCAATTTAAATATATGAAGCAAATATAATAGATAGCAAATATGCATCGTATTTAAAGTGTCTCTCTCTTACACACGCACACACACATTATATATACACATTCACCACAGAAAAAACAACAACAATAAATTACAATAAAATAAAATAAATGATGGTGAATTTACTGCATATTTCAATATATATAATATTTAAAAATATATATATAAAATAAAATAAAAGGATGGTGAGTTTTTTTTGCATATTTCATATGTATGTATACATATATAATAAAAAAATAATAAATTAAAACAAAATAAAATAAAATAAATACAACAAATTAATGGATAGTAAGTTTATTGCATATATGTATATATATATATATATATATATAATAAAATAAATAAATAAATAAAATAAAATGTACATAAAATAAAATAAAAATAAATATATAAAGTAAAATAAAAAAGGATGGTGAGTGTATTGCATATTTCTATATATATATATATATATATATATATATATATATATATATATATATATATATATATATATATAATAAATTTAAAAAATGAAAACAAAAAGATGGTGAGTTTTTTGCATATTTCAATATATACAATAAATAATAAAAAAATTAACATATAAATAAATAAAATAAAATAAAATAAAATAAATGGTAATGATAAAGGATAGTGAGTTTATTGCATATTTCAATATAATAAGAAATAAAATAAAATAAATACAATAAAAATATATAAAATAAAAAATAAAGGATGGTGAGTTTATTGCATATTTCAATATATAAAATAAATTACAAAATAAAATAAAAGGATGGAGATTTTTTGCGTATTTCAATGTATAATAAATTATTTAAATAAATGAATAAAAGTTTATTGCAAATTATAATATAGATAATAAATAAAAAAATAAAAAAGGATGTGGATTTTATTGCATATTTTAATATATATAATAAATAAAGAAAATAAAAGGATGGTGAGTTTTTGGCATATTTCAATATATATAATAATAAAAAAATGAATGGATGGTAGGTTTATTGCATAATTCAATACTGTATATATAATCAATTAATCAAATAAAACGAAATAAAATAAATGAATGGATGGTAAGTTTAAAAAATAAAAAATAAAATATATAATGAAATAAAAATGGATAGTGAGTTTATTGCATACATCAATATATATAATAAATTAAGAAAAATTAAATAAAAGGATTACGAGTTTTTTTTTTTGCATAATTCAATATATGTAATAAATAACAAAAACTAAAATAAAATAAATAAAAATAAATGAATGGATGAATGGTAGGTTTATTGCATATTTCAATATATATAATCAATGAATAAAATAAAATAAAAAATAAAATAAATTTCACATATAATCCTCACAGTTTACCAACCTGCAGACAGACAAAACACCAGCAGCAGTCCACACTACTGTTCTCACACAACCGTTTCTGCCATAATAATCCTGCCATTATTAAACATCTCGCCATTTAAACACAAGGATGGTGTGTTGCATGAACTTGTTTCAAAATGAGCATCTTAGTGTTTCGCCAATTTCCTCCAGTCATTATAAGTCTAAAGTCAAGCACAGTTGTCATGCTCCATACATACGGTTATTGCATGGTCTTATGGTGACTAAGTAATTGCTCTGGCAGTGAAGGGAATGAGCCAAGATGGATGGTGGAGGGATTAGATCCCCACAGCAGTCGCACTGTGTATCTTTTCATGCATCTCAGCCCACCATCCATCCATCTGAACAAATGTTTTTTATTTCTGCGGTGCCAGACGTGGAGTGTCTCACGTGCACACAGACACCTGGAATGGCCCATGAGCTGACTAAACCATCAAGTCTTTCAGGTTTCTCAATGTTAGAGGTGAAGTGAGACATTTCGGTACTTCTTGAAGCTAAAATACTGCATTTTCAAAACTGGTTTCTTGAACACTCTGCCTTCTCTACCTTTGGTCTTCATAAAGCAACAGACACATCCCCAACCGAAAACATCACTTTTGATCATTCAAACAAACATAGAGATGTTTTCAAAGTGACACCATTTTTGTATTATATATTGTATTTGTATAGGAAACCTATACATTTTTTTTTTCATTTTAAAATGGGATGAAATATTTGACAACAAATCACGTGTAATGGAAGTAAAATGTAAATGAATTAATGAAGAAATGGTGTTTTTCAAATCAATAAAACAAAATGTACTATCCATTATGTGAAATAATACTAAAAATAATACAAAAATGAAGTGCGTAAGTTCACGTTTTGTAAATTACATTTTTAAACAGTTAAAATTGTGATATTAGGTGGAGAAAAACAATAAATAAATACTATATTGCTATATTTAACTATATGTAACATAACACAAAACTATTAAAACTAAATCACTAAAACTTCGACTAAAATGAAAACAGAAAATAAATAAACAAATAAATAAATAGCTATATTATACATTACTATATTATATATAACTACGTAACATTAAAAGAAAAAATAATAAAACAAAAAAACAAAAAAATGAATTAATAAAACGATGAAAAAAATGATGGCGAGTTCATTGTATATTTCTATATATATATATATATATATATATAATTACAAAAATAAAATAATATAAAATAAAAGGAGTGAGTGTTTTTTTGTTTTGCATATTTTAATATAATAAATAAAAATAAATAAATGAATGGTAAGTTTATTGCATATTTCAATATATAATACATTAAATTAAAACAAAAACAGAATACAAACAAACAAACAAACAGCTATATTTAACTATGTAACATTAAAAGAAAAACTAATAAAACTGACAAAAACTAAACTACTAAAACTTTTACTAAAAAACAAACAAACAGCAAATAAATAAATACTACATTGCTATATTTAACTGTATGTAACATTAAAAAAAAAAAAAAAAATGACTAAAATTAATGACTAAAAACTAAATTACTAAAACTTAAAAACAAAAAATTAAAAACAGAAAACAGAAAACAAACAAACATAAAAAATGAATAAAAAAATACATTTGACACAGGGTTACTAGTTACTAAAAATAATACAAAAAAAATTGAATTAAAATTAAAGAATAAATAAATAAATAAATCTGACCCAGGGTTACTACTTATAATAATACTAAAATATAAAAATAAAAACAAATAAAACTAACTAACTAAATGGTGCTACCAATTATGTGAAAGAGAAAAAAATATCCAATTAAATATTTCAATAAGTAAAATGTTATCAATAACTAAATAAATTATAGTCATTTAATTTAATGTCATTTAATCTAAATGTGTATATATATTTATTTATTTATATATTTATATAATGAATCTAAAATTAAAAATAAATAAATAAATGTTATCCAAATCAATAAAAAAGTGATATCCACTGTGTAAAAGAAAAAAAAGCATTTTATAAATAAATTATAAATTTATATATTTATATAAAAAGAAATTTGTGAAGGAGAAAAGCAATAAAAAAAACAAAATAAATAAATCTGACACAGGGTTACAGTTACTAAAATAAAATACTAAAAAATAAAAACAAAACTAAAACTAAAACCATTAAATAAAAAAGGTAACACTTTATTTTACGGTCTTGAAACTACACTGTAAAAGGTTTTCACCAGTTTCAACTTAAAAAATTAAGTTTAGCAAGCTGCCTTAAAATTTTAAGTTAAATCAACTTAAAACTACAAGTCATTTCAACTCACGACAATAAAATGAGTTAAAAAGTTGATTTAACTTCAAATTTTAAGGCAGCTGATGAACTTGTTGTTTATTAGCATGCATATTACTATAATATTAGCCATTTATTAGTACTAATTAAGCACATATTAATGCCTTATTCTACATCCCTAACCCTACCCAATACCTAAACTTAACAACTACCTTCCTAACTAAGCAGCAAATTAGGAATTTATTGAGGGAAAAGTCACAGTTAATAGTGAATAAGTGTTACCTATTCTAAAAAAAAACATTTTTGTTGCTTAAAAATAAAATAAAACATTAAACATTTGAATGATACTAAAATAACCCTGACAGCAAATCAATACAATATGAATATGAAAGTACTGGTAAAAATGTAACAGGAAATGAAGCACAGAAAATAATATTTTATGGAAAATATCATAGCCTGGACTTTCAAAGCAAGAAACTCAAGTCAAGGAGCAGTGGCTTGAACGTAAAAGGTTTTTCTTTGGCCGGTGAGTGCTTTTGCTAGCTCAGGGTGGTCTGCATGAGTAGGCAGAAGCGGAAGAGAGTCATCTCAACATCATCCTCCCGTGGCGTTTGGGCTCGGGCACAGATCTCTGCTCACACGCCACAGATATTGAGTTCCCACAAAGCAATCATTACTCCGGCCCCACAGCGATCCGAGCCCACAATTGAGCTTGATTATATTCTAATCCAATAAAGCAGGACGGGACCATCAGGGTTACCGGTGACCCGGCGTGCGGCTGTTGGTGGTTTGGAGGTACGGATCGAAGGATATTACTTACATCATGAATAAATCAATTGACAGCTGAGCCGGTGATTGAGCCATGTCGCAGTTGGCACGGCACGCCAACGTTGACAGCTCAAGTTGAACGGAGAATGTTTTATTAGGTCTCTGGGTTGTTTTCTCACCTTGCATCATTTAAGATGACAAATCGCACTTGACACGGTATGCTACGATATTGACAAAAAGGATAGTCATCTCATTTATCTGATTCAGGCTCGCAGCGCTATTCAGCTGTTCAGCTTTTTTCGGACATGAGCGTAAATGTTTGTTTGTTTAGCGTATCTATATCTGAGACTACAGTCGTAAGCATGAATGTGTGTTTGCATTCAGAATGACTGAGTGCCTCGTTAGCCCTTATATTAAATGGGTCTCGCTCCATTAGCATCCAGGCCTTTTGTTCGTTCTCTAAACAAAGCTAAAGTGCTGGGTTGAGCTCCGTGATCCCTTGAAAATCATTTTAATATCACATTGTCACTTTTCTTGACTTAATCTGATAATTTGGGATTATTAGGTAAATAAATAAATAAATAGGGGCTATCCGATATCTAAAAACAGACAGAAAAAGTGTATATTTTCTAAATAAATCAATATATACAATTTTAATGTGTAAATCTTGATTTGATCTTTTAATTTGGGATTAGGATTATGTAAAAACAATGAAAGAAATAATAATAATTAGCAAATAAAGATTAAAAATAAAGATATTCATTGTGCAAAAAAAGAAAAAAACTTTTGTAAATCATTTTAATATATGTAAATCAATTTAATTTTAATATCACTATCTGCTTTCTTGATTTAATCTAATAATTTATTATTATTTAAATGAATAAAATAAGCATGAATATATGATTATTATTGAATATATAAATATATGATGATTATTATTATTTTATAAATAAACGTTTTCTAAATAAAAGAATACATAACATTTATTTAGCAAATAAACAAAAAAAGAAAAGCAAAAAAAAACCTTGAGTTTTGATGTGATTCATAATTTGGAATTATTAAGTAAATTAATGAATATATACAATTTTAATTAACAAATAAACATTAAACATTTGGATATTCATTGTGCGAAAGAGAAAAGCAAATAATAATAATAATAATAATAATAATAATAATAATAATAATAATAATAATAATAATAATAATAATAATAAAAAATTGATAATCATTTCAATACCACTTTTCTTAATTTGTTTTGATAATTTGAAAAAAAAAAAAAAAAAAATAAGGTTTTCCAAATAAACAAACCAATAAATTGTGCTGTGTATTATGTAAAAAAAAAAAAAAAAACTTTACTAATAAAAAGTGCATATTTAAAAAAATTACCAAATATATAATTAGCAAATAAACATAAAAAACCCTGTAAAAAAATCAAAAAGCAAAAAAATTAAGCAAACAAAAAACCTTTTTAATATCACCATTCACCAGTTTTCTTAATTTGATCTATTAATTTGTAATTATCTTTAAACAAATAAATTAATATATAATAATAATAATAATAATAATTATTATTATTATTATTATTATTATTATTTTATAAATAAATGAATATATAAAAATGTAATTTGCAAATAAACATTAAACATTTGGATATTCATTGTGCGAAAGAGAAAAGCAAATAATAATAATAATAATAATAATAATAATAATAAAATTGATAATCATTTCAATACCACTTTTCTTAATTTGTTTTGATAATTTGAAAAATAAAAATAAAAAAATAAGGTTTTCCAAATAAACAAACCAATAAATTGTGCTGTGTATTATGTAAAAAAAAAAAAAAAAAAAACTTTACTAATAAAAAGTGCATATTTAAAAAAATTACCAAATATATAATTAGCAAAAAAACATAAAAAACCCTGTAAAAAAAAATCAAAAAGCAAAAAAATTAAGCAAACAAAAAACCTTTTTAATATCACCATTCACCAGTTTTCTGGTGAATGGTTATTTTCTGGTGAATGGTTAATTATTATTATTATTATTTTATAAATAAATGAATATATAAAAATGTAATTTGCAAATAAACATTAAAGATTAGGATATTCATTGTGCCAAAAAAGCAAAACAATTAAAGCAAATCATTTTAATAGCACCAGTTTTCTTGATTTGATCTAATAAATTGGAATTTTTAAATAAATAAAAATATAATAATAATAATAATTATTATTATTATTATTATTTTATAAATAAATGAATATAGAAAAAAAATGAATTTGCAAATAAACAAAAAAAATTGGATATTCATTGTGCGAAAGTGAAAAGCAAAAAAAAAAAAAAACTTTAGAAAATTTTAAAAAGGAAATAAATAAATTAATAAATAAAGTTTCACAAACAAACAAACAAACAAACAAACAAACAAACAAACAAACAAACAAACAAACAAACCAACCAATAAATGGTGTCATGTGTTATGTAAAAAATAAAATAAATAAATAAATAAAATACTAAAACACACAAACTGCATATTTTTTAATAAACAAAAGCATATAAAATTTTAATTATCAAATAAATCTTACAAAGTTTGATATTCATTGTGCAAAAGAGAAAAGCAAAAAATAAAAAAGCAAAAAAATAAAAAAACTTCTGAAAATTATTTCAATACCACTTTTCTTAATTTGTTCGGATAATTTGGAATTATTATTTAAATAAATAAATAAAATCTGTTCAATGAATAAATGCATACAGACATTCAGGCATGCATTATGTAAAAGAGAAAAACTGGGGAAAAAAAACTCATTCTCTCATCCTCCATTCATATAAATTTGATATTTTATAAATAAACATTTAAAATTTGTAAATACATTTAAAAATATTGACGTTCATTGTTAGAAAATGAATGAATAAATAAATAAGGCCCATTCATTATTTAAAAGAAAGTTCAAAAAAAATTCTGGGGTTACATTTTGTAAATAATTTAATATACAAAATTTAAATGTGTAAATCTTGATTTGATCTGTTAATTTGGGATTATCATCCAAATAATTAATAAATACAAACAAATAAATGGTGCGAAGTAGTGTATAAGTGCATATTTTATAAATAAATTAATATATAAAACTTTTGAATTTTTTGTTTATAATGATCACATTTTGATTTGATCTGATCATTTAAAACTATTATTAAGACAAAAATAAAATAAAATAAATAATAAATACATGTTATTAATGTTATTTCTTAAAAAAAAATATTTTCATATCACTCTTTTTGACTTGATCTGATAATTTGGGTCTGCTTTGATTTATAAATCATTTTCAGTTCCCAAAAAACTACTGTAAGTTCTCTAAAACTTCCAAAACCACCCACATGGAGGTCACCCGGTTCTCCAGTCACAATAGCGCAGCGTAATATAAATGGACCCGTTATAGAAAACCACTTGAAGAGCAGAAAGACAAGATGAGGGTTTGTAAAATCATTTCCTGGGGGAATTTTATAGTGTGATGACCTGAAAGGAGATGAGCTCCCCTGGATATTCATCCTCAGCCTGACAAGAGTTATTATTAAACTTTCTTCACAGAATTCCTCCAGCTTCTTACGTTCCCGCACATTATCTTTAGCACCCAGCGAGAAAGCAAACACTATGCGGTCCATTCATGCTGCCGTAATTATACCTGCATCATATTACAAACCAGATATCCCAACACAATGCGAATCATTCCAGCCCTAAGCGGGAATAATCCCATCTAATCCATCAATAAACCACTCTGAGTATCAGCGTAATATAAATGGACCTGTTATAGAAAACCACTTGAAGAAGAGAAAGACAAGACTTAATTTTTTCCCCCTCAAAATTAGAAATTGGCAGATAAACAAATTTCAAAATGGCAAGATGGTAGCACTCATGCACAAAAAACAAGCTTCCACTGTAGCATGTACTCAGCTATCCAAACCATTTCTTAAATATGTGAAACAGAATGCAGTTGGCAAAGAATGCAAAAATGGTTGGTGAAGGAATGAGTCAGAAAATATACAGCATGTAAATTAAGTATGTATAGCAGGATGTAGCAGGTATTCAATGCATACAGAAAATTTGCATACTATCCACAATGCATATACACTGTATATTGTAGAAATAGTAGGAGTAGTATGTAGTGTGCTATTTTGAATAGCCGGACAGCGTGATAAACACACAACAGTGAGAAAATCTTCATAATATGTAGCCCAGAAACAGCTTTTAATATGGGATCTGCTTCAGAGGGTTGTGCTTTCACAGAAATTTGGAAAAATGGAACATTCACAAAGTGTGCCCAAGAGACAAAAAGACAAATTCATGGAAACCAAAAAAGAAAAGGCCAGAAATGAGAAGGTCTAGTCTGTCATCTGTCAGCCTGAGCTCCACAGAGCCCATTAAAAAGCCTCCCTGGCAGAGCCGGGTCTCGCGGGCAGGTTCAGCTGGCAAGAACGCCAGGTCCTGCTGCGAGCTTATCAGGGCTTTCGGACGCACGCTATCTCACTCGCACCCGCTGCAGGGGAGAGGGCTCCTGTAAAACCAGAGATGCTTTATGGAAAGCGATTTGCTGAAAGAGCCATCAAACGTAATTCACTTGTGCACCTTGCACTGTGTCTAGCGCCAAAAGCAAAACACACAAACGCAAATGAAGCGAGGTTTACTCAAATATGTTCGGCTCATCATGTTCAATAAACCATTTAATGAATCAGTTTTACACCGTGACACAGGTTCAGGCTGATCTA
Organism: Garra rufa; assembly: GCF_049309525.1. NCBI lineage: Eukaryota > Metazoa > Chordata > Actinopteri > Cypriniformes > Cyprinidae > Garra > Garra rufa. Next base: position 51,005,857 of record NC_133361.1, read on the forward strand.
AAGTCAGTTTCAAAAGACACACCATGCACCAAAGCACTATTTGCAAGGCACTGGCTTTCTGAATGATGTTTAAGTTATAGTTATTAACAGAGGACGTCGGTCAGTTCATGCACTGATTACATTTGTGATTAATTATAACATTATGTGCATAATTAATTAAGGTGGGGATGATCTCTGGCGCTGTTACTACAGAGGCCATTCTGGCCAGTTTCCTGCACTCCCTCATTGATTTAATTCTCTTTTTAAATCGGATGGGACGCCAGCAGTACTTGATCCGCCAACTGTTACCAAAAATGTTGGCAGAATGGTCTAACCCCATAATGAAAGTACACCATTCAGTGCCAAGAGAAACAGACTCCGCATAGACGCTGAAAGATGCATAATTAACATATTGACAGCATTTAAAACTAACAGTTCACACATGAACAGCTTTAGAGGATGTTTACAAATCCTTCAAATATTGAATTCATAGAATCAATAGGTTGATTTTATTGTATGACACGCTATCACGTTTACTATTTTTAACTTGTTTCAAAGGATTCGGTTGCTTAGGAAAGTCCTAAAAAATGAATAAAATGTAAACATTAGGCCAATTTAATCACAATTTATATATTGTTTGTAATGCGAATGTGTAAAATATAGTATTTGATGACAAATTATCAACACTTATGCACATGTCTACTGTTTTATGAGCTCAAAAATATCTATATAATTGTCAAATGTAACTTGTAACCTAAACATAATTCATGTTGTCTGCTGGGAGGTAACTGATTACATGTAATCTGGATTACATAATCAGATTACAAAAAATGGAGATCCTGTAATTACCTTACATAATCAGACTATTACTTTTTTATGGATTGCATGATTATGTATTAGTTACACAATAGCAATACATTTTTCATAATTAAATGAAGCGAGGTTTACTCAAATATGTTGAATATGTTCAATTAACCATTTAATGAATCAGTTTTGCAGTGCAACGCAGGTTCAGGCTGCTTTAAGGCTGATCTAAAGTCAGTTTCAAAAGATACACCATGCACTAAAGCACTATTTGCAAGGCACTGGCTTTCTGAATGACGTTAAGTGCCTGTAATTAGCTTAAATTACATTTGAAAATACGCGTAATCAGACTACAATTACTTTTTTTATGGATTGCATGATTACATATTATTTACACAATTTCACATTATTCATAATTGATTGATTGATTCTCCCTCGTTCTGCTTTTTAATGTTTTAATTATAAAATAGCCTACTGCTTATATACATTTAGAAAGTTTTGTGGACTTTCACACAAAGATCAGTCATTAGTCAGGTGGTGACAGCATTTGACCACTAGATTTACAAAAATCATGTCTAAGACACATTGATTTTTATTTAAATGATCACTCTGTACGTTATTTAACCATGTAGTTCTGTTTTTAGAAGCCTTTTTCTTTCAAACACATTAAAATGCACAAATTAGTACCCCTGAAATTTAAAAAAAATATATCTTTTAATAACTAAGTATCACATTTGCATGTTCATTGGTTCTCTGACATTGGTTATGGTCACATGACATGCAGGTAAAAAAAAAATAAAGCTTTTTTTTGTGTTTTTTATTTGTTGATTTAATTATTATTAGCATTCCTTAAACTCATAAACCTCCCACAGTTCACTCACAAACACCAGATTGGGAAACCTTGACGTAATATAATGCTTAATGCACTTCATGTTGTTAAAAACGCAATATATTTCCTTAATTTTTACTTTTTTTCTTACTATTTAAATCAATGCGAAAAATGAGAAAGGTAGTATAAAAGTAGCGATTTATGCCAAAAATCATCAGGATATTAAGTAAAGATCATGTTCCATAAAGATATTTTGTAAATTTCCTAGCGTAAATTAGTATCAGATTAGTAATATGCATTGCTAAGAACTTAATTTGGACAACTTTAAAGGCTTTTTTTTTTGCACCCTCAGATTCCAGACTTTCAAGTAGTTGTATCTCTGCCAAATATTGTCCTATCCTAACACAATGTGTACACCTCAGTTTTAATAAAATGACACTTATTACTGGTTTTGTGGTCCAGGGTGACATTTGTAAGCTGCTTTGGATAAAAGCTTCTGCTAAATGACTAAATGTAAATGTAACATACAAAAACCTGTGAACATTACATATAAATAGATATGAATTCTGGCTGAAAACAGTAGGTTAAACAGTTGTGTGAGAAACAACACAAGGAACAAGTTTTATTCATCTAAATCTAATTTAGTCTAAATCTGTCTAGAAGACAAAAGTGCTTTTAGTATTTCTGATTGCGCCTTTCCTCTTTGATATGGTGTACTAGTAGACAGCAGGCCCTTGTGTCACGGTGATACCTTGGGAGCCGCTCATATTCAGTTTTCCGAGGTTTGACCTGTAACCTCTGCCTCCTGGGCACAAGATACTGGTGCTCTTTGAATCTGAGATCTCGGGGTCAAAAGCAGGTGCTCTACTGTCCAGGTGCCCAATCAGCAGCCTTAGGCTTTATACTGGTGTGTGCATGTATGTGTGTCTGCAAGGGTGTGTGCGGGCATATGTGTTTGTCCGGTTATCATCCATCATGCTAGAAAACACCTGAAAGCTTTTGTTTCTCTGGTCAAAGTTCACTGTGTTTTCAAGATCCCAACCCACAGCGCCCCCTCATGGACAGAACTATAACACTACACACACACACACACACACACACACACACACCTGTTTGCCCAACTGAGGTCATGCAGGATTCATAGTCAGGCTTGGGCTTTAATGGGAAGTCTTATAGGAACTGGTCATTACTGGACTTCAGGAAAGGTTGACAGGAAGCTTAATTTTCACCCAAGTCTTGACTGAGAGAAATCACTGTTTCCACACATACATTCTACAAACAGCTTTTTTCAACTTTTCAACATAAAGATCCCTGATTAATATTCAATATATCTTAAAGCATTAAATTAAAATTATTTGAATATAGCAACAAGATATATAAAATCTAACAAAAATGTACATACAAAATGTAAACTCATTTTTTAAAATGTTTTTAGAGCAGACAACAGATGTAAAACTGCGAATGTGTGGTTTTATTTTCTTTTTAATAAAAAAGGTTACAAAGTGCTGATTTTCCTTACAGTAAGGAAGTGGTATACTGAAAAGTAGCAATAAACCAAATGGCTGTTGTCAATTTAAAAATACCTAATCCCTTATTAAATGGAAATAAATTCCGTAATATATATTTTAGAGCACATTTTATAAAGCACTAGAGACAAGCTGAATTTTTATATTTATTTTTTTATACATTTATTTTTAACATTAAATTATAGGCTACATGTTACAGAATGATGGCTTATTGTGTTTTGTTTGTTTGTTTTTTGTATGTTTATACAGCCCTGTTAGGAAATGGTCTGAATTGGTGGTCTGAAAAATATCAACATGCCAAGCAGCTGTTTTCCACAACAAAACTCTCTCATTTATCTCTCTTTAAAATATATATTTTTTTAAATCCTACAACAAAAACAACAAAAATCCCTCATTTATCCCTTGTTATAATATTTAAATAAATTCTTTAATATTTAACAATTTTTGTGCAGTCATAATAATAGTACATATTAATTACATTTCTTTTCTACTTATTTTTAATGCTAAAATATGCACAGGTTATAGAATGACGGCTTACTATGGTTTCCTTTGCAGACCAGTAAGGAAGTGGTTTACAAAACTGGTGATTTACGAAAAAATATCAACATATCAAACAGCTGTTCAGCATAAAAATTCCTCATTAACCTTTTAAAATTATTTGAATAAAATTTATTAACATTATTTTAGAGCATATTTATTTTTTCGATGTATTTATTGATGTTATAAATATATAAACGGTTACAGAATAGTGGCGTACTATAGTTTTCCTTAAGACCAGTAAGGAAGTCAAGGCAGCGGTCTACTAAATGGAGATTTACTAAAAACATATCAACATGCCAAACAACAAACAACATTTTTTCCACAACAAAAACAACAAAAATCCCTCAGTTATCCCTTGTTATAATATTTAAATAAATTCCTTAATACTTCACATAATTTTAATGCAGTTATAACAGTAGGTTAGATGTGCAGTTTTTACTTTATACTCATTTTTAATGTTAAAAACATGCACAGGTTACAGAATTATAGCTTACTATAGTTTCCCTTGCAGACCAGTAAGGAAGTGGTCTACAAAACCAGTGTTTATGCCAAACAGTGGTTTCCAGCATAAAAAATTCCTTGTTAACCTGGTTAACAAGGTTTATTTTAATAAATGTCTTAATATATTTTCACAGCACACATAAGATTACAGCAGATGGGCATTTTTTTTCATATATGTTTGATGTTATAAATATATATTTGAAATAGTGGTGTACTATGGTTTTCCTTGCAGACCAGTAAGGAAGTGGTCTACTAAAGGGTGATTTACAAAAAAATGTTAACATGCCAAACAGCAAAATCTCTCATTTATCCCTTGGTGCAATATTTAAATAAATCCTTTAATATTTAACAATTTTTATATTTAGTGCTGTCATAATAGTGCATTAGATGTGCAATTTTTTAGTATTTTTTAATACTTATTTTTTTATGGTTTTCCATACAAAGTGGTCTACTAAACTGATGATCTGAAAAATATCAACATCCCAAACAGCTGTTTTCCACAACAAAAATCTCTTATTTACCCTTTATTAAAATATTTAAATATTTTATCATTTTAGAACAGACATAATAGTACGGCGGATGCAGATTTTTTTAATTTATGCTTATTTATAATGTTAAAAATATGCACAGGTTACAGACTGATGGTTTATGGTTTTCCTTCCAGACCAGTAAGGAAGTGGTCTACAAAACCGGTGATTTACTAAAAATGCCAACATGCCAAACAGCTGTTTCCAGAATAAAAAAAAAAAAAAAAAAAAAAAATCCTCATTAACCTTGTTAAATTATTTGAATAAATTTCTTTATATATTTTCAGAGCAAACATAAGATTACAGAAAATGAATATAAATTTTTAAATATATTTATTTTTGATAAAGTGGTTTGATAAAGTCTGAAAAACATTAACATTGCAAACAGCTGTTTTCCACAACAAAATCTAAAAAGAAAAAGAAAAATCCTCATTTATCCCTTGTTAAAATATTTAAATAAATTCCTTCATATTTAGAGCAGACATAATAGTATGGCGGATGCAGATTTTTTTTTTAATTGAAACTTATGTTTAGTGTTAAAAATGTGCACAGGTTACAGAATGATGGCTTACTCTTGTTTTCCTTGCAGACCAGTAAGGAAGTGGTCTACAAAACCAGCGATTTACAATAAAAATATCAACGTGCCAAACCGCTGTTTCCAGCATAAAATTCCTCTTTAAATATTTAAATAAATTTCCTAATATATTTTCAGAGCACAGTAGATGTGCACTTTTATTTATTTATTTTTTATATAGAATTTTTTTTTGATGTTATAAATATAAACCAGTCACAGAATGATGGCTTACTATGCTTTTCCTTACAAACCAGTAAGGAAATGATCTCCCAAACTAGTGGTCTACTGAAAAACATCACCTCGCCAAGAAACGAACCTGTGGTACTGCACCTCCAAGTTACGTTTGAGCAAAACCAGCCCACACAAAGCTGCTTTTGTACCCTGATGTTTAAATGGTGTATGCGGCCTGTTTGAAAGCACTCTGTGTATGTGTGTTAAAGCAAGGTGAGTTAAAGGAGGATTATTTGTGTGTGTGCCGAAAGTGAGGGCAGGTACACAAAGAGCGAGCAGCCATTGCTCCACCTACATGTGGCCGCGTGAGACTCAGCAAGGCCCAATCAAACCACTAGCTGAATTTGACGGTGACGTCTGTTGCGAAGGTCTGTTACGAACACAAAGCGCACGTACAAGCACACGTGCGCACACACACACGGCTATTTGTGACACCCAAAAGCCAAACTATCCAAACACTGCCACCTAACGGATGAGCCGTGCGCCATTTCAAAATCCCTCCCCTGCACTCTCTCTCTCTATCTCTCTTTTTTCTCTCCTCCACTCCTTCATTCGCTCTCATTTCCCCCCTCCAAGCAAATTCAATCTGACTCATGAAAAAGATGCAGGAAAGATGGCATCATTAGGACGCCCACTAGCCCTCATAAGACACACACACACACACACACACCCTTTCGCAAAGGGCAAACAGAGTTCAGAGTTCATCCGTTGTTCACCACCCTCACCCAAATGACTGATCCGTGTTTGAAGCCCAACCCAAGGTATCTCATTACAGACACTATATGGCACAGAAGCAACCGGGATGCAGACTTGCACCATGTTTGTAAAACTGTATGAATGTGAATCCTCAAATCGCAGATTTCCATTTCGGATAGCTAGACAGGTTGCGGGGGTTTAATGATTTCTCATTTGTTTTTAGCAACAAAAACATTCAGATTGGGAAGCCCAATCGAGGGTGATTGCAAACTGCACGTGTGACCCGTTGACCTCTCGATGGTGGCCCAGTGATGACCGGGTCAGTTCAAGTTCAGTTCATACGTTCACAATAGCTCTTAGGCCTTCCTGGCTTAAAATGCAGCATAATCGGCCTCAACAATGCAGCGATAAGCACAAAAAAGTGCAAAAGTCACAATATTTCTGCCGTAGTCAACATTTTACTTCAGCCAGCACGCAGAAATCCAAAGAAATACAAACTAAATGATGGGACTTCATCTCGATCCTTGGATGAAAAATGCCACGTTTTAATAATTGTGCAACAAGCACTTAAGCTTAAAAAAACACTCTACCCCCATTCAGTTTTAATAGAAGTCTAACTTTCGTTTTCATATGCTCACTGCGAAACACTCTTTAAATCTTAGCATTTTTTGTCTCGTTTCTAGGCAAAATGTCTAAAAATTCTTAAATTAAAATGCATTAGCAAAATGATGTAAGATATTTAGTCTCGTTTCCAGTGGGGGGAAAAAACTAAATTAAGTGCATTTTGCTTAAAACAAGTAAGTAAGTAAAATACTCTTGTGCTGATAATCTTTTACTTACCCCACTGGCAGATAGTTTTACTTGTTTTAAGCAAAATCCACTTAATTTGTGACCTGGGTCTCAAGTAGCACACGTTTATTTGTAGCAATAGCCAAAAAACTTTGTATGGGTCAAAATTATAGATTTTAAATCATTAGGATATTAAGTGAAGATCATGTTCCATGAAGATATTTAGTAAATGTCCCACTGTAAATATATCAAACCTTAATTTTTGATTAGTAATATGCACAGCTAATAACTTGGTAACACTTACACTTATTCACTATGAACTACAACTTTTCCCTCAATAAATTCTTAATTTTCTGCTTTTTAATAGTTAGTAAGGTAGTTGTTAAGTTTGGGTAGAATTAGGGATGTAGAATAAGGCATTAATATGTGCCTAAATAGTGCTAATAAATGGCTAATATTCTGGTAATAAGCATTCTAATAAACAACTAGTGAAGAGACCGTAAAATAAATTGTTACCAAGAACTTCATTTGGACAACTTTAAATGCGATTTTCTCAATCTTTTGATTTTTTTGCACCCTCAGATTGCAGATTTTCAAATAGCTGTATCTCAACTAAATATTATCCTATCCTAACAAACCATACATTAATGGAAAGCTTATTTATCAGCTTTCAGACGATATAAATTTTTTAAAAACTGCCCGTTATGTCTGGTTTTGTGGTCCAGGGTCACATTTAGTCTTATCTAGTACATGCATCTTGATTTAAGAATTTTAAGATATTTTGACATAATCGGCCTCAACAATGTAGCGATAAGCATAAAAAAGTCCAAAAGTCACAATACTTCTGCCGTAGTCAACTACGGCCAGCATGCAGAAATCCAAAGAAATCCAAACAAAATGACTGCACTTCATCTTGATCCTTGGATGAGTAATGCCAAGTTTTCCTAATTGCGCGACAAGGTCAAAACTAGCCGAAAGGTCGCTACTTAAACACTAAGCAATCCCGCAATCCATCGGCCTGACGGAGTAATGTAAGAAGAAGGCAAGACGGACAGAAAACCAATCATCCAAATAAAGGAAATTACTGGTCGCGGCTTTGTTTGGGAAGGAGACCGGAACAGTTGACGTGCTTTGAAGTGAGGGCAAAAACGATGTATAAATCGGGGGTAAACGCAGTTCACGGGTTCACCGGCTGTTCACCGATTCCCTCTCTCTTTCCTCCCTAATCAGGTATTTATCACACTTATCGATGTGTGTGTGTGTTTATTTTAGTATTCGTCACAGCTGGAGGTGTGTGCGTGCCTGGTGTATATTCAGATGTCTTTGAGCGACTGCGGCTGTTTGTTTGTGTGTGCGCCGGCGTAAACGTCGGGTCCGTCCGTACCCGTTCCTGTACCACGAGGAAGAATGGCGGGCGTCTTTATCAGCCGTGCTTTATCCTCCTAATGGCGAGGCCCTGTCGGCTCCAGCCAGCCGGGTGACAGCAGATTTGTAACGGGCGACAGGAACAGATGGAGACGCCATTGTGGTTCTGAAGCCAGGCCTGGAGCTCGGAGCGGCCCCGCCCGCGCGTATGCTAATGTGAACTCCGTTTCACCCGCTTCCCGGCATCACTGACCTGCCCGTGGCCCTCTCTCTGGGCTTTACACAACACGGAGGCGTACGCGGGAGGATACGCAACAATCAACACGCCGCGAAAGCGACCGGGAGCGTCCTCATCTCGCATGCCACACCAGAGGCCATTCCAAGAGGTGTGCTCGTAATCGCCGAGCGCTAACGAAGCTCTAACAAATGGATGCACACCTCATAATTGGAGTCAAAGCTGGTGGAGGTTTGGAGTTAATGGAAGAGGTCACGTGAGGACCGGCCTCCAGCCGATAGACCTGAAGACATGTCAAGTGTAGGACGAGATTGGAAGGAGGAGGCGAGTGTTTGCGCTCTTAGAAAGAAAGAATGAAAGAAACTTAAACATCTCCACTAACTTATTACATATTTAATCAGACCTCCCTATAACACGGATCATTTTAATCCAAACAGATTAAAGGGAAAAGCAAAGGCGAGTGAGGAGACGACAGCTGAGGAACACCTGACACGTGATTTATGAGGACTTCCTGAAAGCGAGACTCTTTAAACCCGCCACGTGGGGAAATTTCTGCAGAGCCCGATTGAGTATCATCATGTGTTTTAGATTAATCTTTATTCTTGCTCCGATCTGGATGTCATTTTAAATTAAAATTACAATTAGCTTTTTTTCCGGCAAGTTTTACGGAGACTTCCCAAACTGGCATGACACAGCAAAAGTAGAGCAGTATTGCTTCCTAACGTCATTTGCGAAATAAATGGATAGTAAAAATGTTCATTTTACTGACGTTTCCTACATATGGCTGACCTTAGTAATATCTGTAATAGCAACATTATTTTCAGCACAATGATATTCTGAAAATCTCAGGTATTCATCTGCATTTGTCTGTATGAACAATTTTGGCTTTTGAGTTCGGCTTGAGTTCATCAATCAATATATAAACCAGCCTGATATTATAAATAATAATGTGACCCTGGACCGCAAAACCAGTCTTAAGCAGAACAGGTATATTTGTAGCAATCAGCAAAAATACATTGTATGGGTCAAAATTATTGATTTTTCTTTTATGCCAAAAATCATTAGGATATTAAGTAAAGATCATGTTCCATGAAGATATTTTGTACATTTCCTACTGTAGATATATCAAAACCTAATTTTTGATTAGTAATATGCATTGCTAAAAACTTCATTTGGACAACTTTAAAGGCAATTTTCTCAAAATTGTGATTTTTTTTGCATCCTCAGATTCCAGATTTTCAAATAGTTGTATCTCGGCCAAATATTGTCCTATCCTAACAAACCATACCTCAATTGAAAGCTTATTTATTTAGCTGTTAGGTGATGTATAAATTTCAATTTCAAAAAATTGAGCCTTATAACTGGTTTTGTGGTCCAGAGTCACATATAATAAAATAATAATAATCACTTAAGCTTAAAAGAAACACTATTCCCAGAAAGAACCTTTTGTTTTCATATGCACACTACAAAAAAGGATTATCTTACTTAGTATTTTTATCGTGTTTCTAGTCAATATGTCTACAAAGTTGTAAATTTAAATGCATTTACTAGATAACCTACATAATATAAGATATTTTGTCTTGTTTCCAGGGGGGGGGGGGGGGGATAAATTAAGTGCATTTCGCACAAAATACCCTTGTTTTTTTAAAGAATATTTTACGTACCCCACTGGCAAATCATTTTACTTGTTTTAAGCAAAATGTCTTAGGTAACACAGGTATATTTGTAGCAATAGCCAAAAATACATTGTATGGGTCAAAATGATACAGTTTTCTTTTATGCCAAAAATCATTAGGATATTAAGTATCATGTTCCATGAAGATATTTAGTAAATTTTGTACCGTGAATATATCAACACTTAATTTTTGATTAGTAATATGTATTGCCAAGAACTTCATTTGGACAACTTTCAAGGCAATTTTCTCATATTTTCTTGCACTCTTAGATTACAAATGTTCAAATAGTTTAATCTTGGCCAAATATTGTCATATCTTAACAAACCATACATCAATGGAAAGCTTATTTATTCTGCTTATTTACAGATGATATATAAATCTCAATTAAAAAAAATGTCCCTTATGACTGGTTTTGTGGTCCAGGGTCATTTTAGTCTTTTGCATCTTGCATCCTGATTTAAGATTTTTAAGATATTTTGACTAGAAACAAGACAAAAAATACTAAGTAAGATAAGCCTATTTTTTTTATTTTTTTTGCAGTGCATCTTTTATTAATTATTCCGAATGTTCAAGCAATCGTGGAAATATGTATCCCAGTAGGAAACCGCTGTTTAAACATTTCTGATGCACGATAAAAGGCTTTGCAATAACTCCAAATGTGTTTTACATTTATATCTCTCTGGGAGAGCCAAATACATGTTTGTAATTTCTGGCATTTATTTGTTTAGTTAAAATAATGTATTTGGGAATCCTCTGTAAACGGTAATTCATTTCATTCTCAAAAACAAAATAATGAAAATTGATATGCCATTTAACGCACAGAAATGCAGAGCACGTCGTATAACTGTAGCAATGACTTTGCAAAGATCAAACAACACAAACAAATAAACATCAAGCACAAAAGAGAAGTCGGAAAGCTCTTTCTAAACCAACAAAGATAAATAAAGCCATAAAATGTCAGCGTTAGTTCTAAAATAAGTCTGCACGTGTGTTTGGAGGCAGATTTGTGCGAACGTCAGTCTCTCGGCCCAACAGTGGCCGGCAATAAAGCAGACAGAAATGTGGCCATAAAAATGATATTCTTAATGCATTTACAGACACCTTACACTCACTGTAAAAAATGGCAGAGCAAATTGCTGAAATTGCTCAGTTAGAAAACATAATAGTTATTATCTGACAAACAATTTAGAGTTAATAAATTGCCCGTATCTGATTTTTTTTTTTTCTGGCACATAATAAAAGGTAAACATGATCTTGACCAGCTCACATAAGTATACTATACATTCTTTTCCAGCATTATATAAACTGATTTTTTAAAGGTAGAGAATATTAAAGGATTATTTTGTTTGTTTGTTTTAATGTCCATACATGTAACAGTAGAGAGTTTCAGCCGAAGGATGAACTTTTGACCGGGGTCGCGGCCTGACCTGTCTGACCCCTGACTGGTGTGACTGTGTCTGCGTGGCTGACCTTGCTGCCATGACGACGACAGAGATCAGCCGGTGTGGAAAATCAGCCCGCAGAGCTCTTTCAGGCCTCCATTCGTTCTCGTTCTTTCTGTCTGCGCTCTCAATCTACACGTTCTCTCGCTGCTGCTCCTGCGAGAGGCAACTTAATGCCGTAATGTCAGCCGAGCTCCAATGATGTCATTGCGCTCCTGTGATTTCCCTGATTAAACTAAATAAACCTTTTCGCAGCTGCTTGCGGGGCAACCGTAAAAATAAGCCCTCGGACGACAAGAGAGGTTAGCCGTTGGCGAACACCTGGGCTTCTTGAATATAGTAAAAGAAAAGGTTGCTCTACTAAAATAAAATACAATTTTAACAAATAAATGACAAAAAATATTAGAAATAAAGAATCTGAGGGTGCAAAATAATTAAAACATTGAGAAAATCGCCTTTAGAATTAGAATCGCCTTAAAATTAGGTTTTGATATATTTACGGTAGGAAATTTTGTAATTATCTTTATTGAACATGATACTTAATATCCTGATGATTTTTTGTCATAGAAGAAAAATGTATCATTTTGACTCATACACTGTATTTTTGGCTATTGATACAAATATACCTGTGCTACTTAAGACTGGTTTTGTGGTCCAGATTAAAATAAATTAAAAATAAAATAAAGGCTATGTTTTAAGGTCTAACTATAAGGTCAAAAATTCAAAATTGACTCTACGTTTTCTCTTTAGCAGTGGTTTTATACATTTGTTTCAATATTTAATTTAAAAGCCTCTTACATTGCAATAATTTTTGTGATTTCCAAACTAAAATAACAATATGATCATATTTTTGCTATAGATGTTGAATCAAATGAAATGAATGAAATCAAGCTAGATTTTTCCATCTAGTCAGGTACAAATTCTTAAAGTAACATATATAGTTTATTAATTAGAATAGTTAATACATTTGATTTAGCTTTTACTCTTTTTCGTTTCATAATAATATGTATACAATAAATTAATTAGAACAGTTAATGTATTTTATCTATCTAGATTTTACTTTTGCTGCTTCATAATAGTTAAATAAATACTCTATAATTCTACTAACTAAACAATTTTTGTTTGTTTGTTTTTATAACAATTTTACTACTTATTATTTTTAAATGTTTATTTAATGGCAGGTTGTGCTATGACAACATGCCCCGCTATCGGTCAACATCTGTTTGTCTGCTGTTTCATAATAGTTAAATAATTAGTAAATAATCCTACTAAATCCGTTTTTGTCTGTTAGTTAGTTTGTTTCATAATAATTTTACTGTATATTTTGCTCAAATGTTTATTTAATCGCAGGTTGTTTGTGACAACATGCCCCGCTATGGGTTAACTGTGTTTCATAGTAGTCGGTCAAAGTCTGTTAAACATCTGCTCTTTCATACTCGTTAAATAAATACTAAATAATCCTACTAACTCAATTATTTAGTTTCATAAGTATTTTACAGTCTGAATTTTGCCTAAATGTTTATTTAATGCCAGGCTGTGTTGTGAAAACATGCCCCGCTATCAGCCAACATCTGTTAACTGTCTGCTGTTTCATAATAGTTAAATAAATAGTAAATCATCCTACTAAATCAATTTTTGTTTGTTTGTTTGTTTCATAATAATTTTACTGTTTAAATTTTGCTTAAATATTGATTTAACGTCAGATTGAGTTGTGACAACATGCCCCATCAATCGTCAACGTCTGTTAATCGTCTGCTGTTTAATGCTAGTTTAAAAAAATACTAAACAATTCTTCTAAATAAATTGTATTTTGTTTGTTTGTTTCATAATAATTGTATTGTTTACATTTTCCTCTAATGTTTATTTAATGGCAGGTTGTGTTGTGACAACATGCCCCACTATCGGTTAACATTGGTTAACTGTTTCATAAAAAAAAAGAAAAAGAAAATCCTACTAAACATTTTTGTTTGTTTGTTTGTTTCATAATACTATTGTTTTGTGACAACATTTGCCACTATCGCTTAACTTCTTTTTTTTTTATTTAATATAAATTTAGCTGTTTAAATTTAGCTTAAATATGTATTTAATGGCAGGTTGTGTTGTGACAACATGCATCGCTTTTGGTTGATGTCTGTTCAACCTCTGCTGTTAATTACTAGTTAATTCTAGTTAAATAAATGCAAAATTTTACTAAAACATTTGTTAACCATCTGATGTTTCATAACAGTTAATTAAATACTAAATCATCCTACTAAATACATTTTTTGTTTGTGTATTTGTTTCATAATAATTTTACTGTTTAAATTTAGCTTAAATATTTATTTAATGACAGGTTGTGTTGTGACAACATGCCCCACTATCGGTTAACTGGGTTTCATATTAGTAAATAAATAAATAAAATCCTACTAAAACATTTTTGTTTGTTTGTTTGATAACACTGTTTAAATTTTGATTAAATATTTATTTAATGGCAGGTTGTGTTGTGACAACATGCCCCTCTATCGGTTAACTGGGTTTCATATTAGTAAATAAATAAATAAAATCCTACTAAAACATTTTTGTTTGTTTGTTTGATAACACTGTTTAAATTTTGATTAAATATTTATTTAATGACAGGTTGTGTTGTGACAACATGCCCCACTATCGGTTAACTGTGTTTCATAGTAGTCGGTCAAAGTCTGTTAAACATCTGCTCTTTCATACTCGTTAAATAAATACTAAATAATCCTACTAACTCAATTATTTAGTTTCATAAGTATTTTACAGTCTGAATTTTGCCTAAATGTTTATTTAATGCCAGGCTGTGTTGTGAAAACATGCCCCGCTATCAGCCAACATCTGTTAACTGTCTGCTGTTTCATAATAGTTAAATAAATAGTAAATCATCCTACTAAAACAATTTTTGTTTGTTTGTTTGTTTCATAATAATTTTACTGTTTAAATTTTGCTTAAATATTGATTTAATGTCAGATTGAGTTGTGACAACATGCCCCATCAATCTTCAACGTCTGTTAATCGTCTGCTGTTTAATGCTAGTTTAAAAAAATACTAAACAATTCTTCTAAATAAATTATATTTTGTTTGTTTGTTTCATAATAATTGTATTGTTTACATTTTCCTCTAATGTTTATTTAATGGCAGGTTGTGTTGTGACAACATGCCCCACTATCGGTTAACATTGGTTAACTGTTTCATAAAAAAAAAGAAAAAGAAAATCCTACTAAACATTTTTGTTTGTTTGTTTGTTTCATAATACTATTGTTTTGTGACAACATTTGCCACTATCGCTTAACTTCTTTTTTTTTTATTTAATATAAATTTAGCTGTTTAAATTTAGCTTAAATATGTATTTAATGGCAGGTTGTGTTGTGACAACATGCATCGCTTTTGGTTGATGTCTGTTCAACCTCTGCTGTTAATTACTAGTTAATTCTAGTTAAATAAATGCAAAATTTTACTAAAACATTTGTTAACCATCTGATGTTTCATAACAGTTAATTAAATACTAAATCATCCTACTAAATACATTTTTTGTTTGTGTATTTGTTTCATAATAATTTTACTGTTTAAATTTAGCTTAAATATTTATTTAATGACAGGTTGTGTTGTGACAACATGCCCCACTATCGGTTAACATCGGTTAACTGTTATAGTAGTAAAAAAAAAAGAAAAGTAAAATCCTACTAAAACTTTTTTGTTTGTTTGTTTGATAATACTGTTTACATTTTGATTAAATATTTATTTAATGGCAGGTTGTGTTGTGACAACATGCCCCTCTATCGGTTAACTGGGTTTCATATTAGTAAAAAAAAATATAAAAAACTCCTACTAAAACATTTTTGTTTGTTTGTTTGTTTGTATCATAATACTGTTTACATTTTGATTAAATATTCATTTAATGGCAGGTTGTGCTGTGACAACATGCCCCTCTATCGGTTAACTGGGTTTCATATTAGTAAAAAAAAATATATAAAAAACTCCTACTAAAACATTTTTGTTTGTTTGTATCATAATACTGTTTACATTTTGATTAAATATTTATTTAATGGCAGGTTGTGTTGTGACAACATGCCCCTCTATCGGTTAACTGGGTTTCATATTAGTAAAAAAAATATATAAAAAACTCCTACTAAAACATTTTTGTTTGTTTGTTTGTTTGTATCATAATACTGTTTACATTTTGATTAAATATTTATTTAATGGCAGGTTGTGTTGTGACAACATGCCCCTCTATCGGTTAACTGGGTTTCATATTAGTAAAAAAAAAATATAAAAAACTCCTACTAAAACATTTTTGTTTGTTTGTTTGTTTGTATCATAATACTGTTTACATTTTGATTAAATATTTATTTAATGGCAGGTTGTGTTGTGACAACATGCCCCTCTATCGGTTAACATCGGTTAACTGTGCTTCATAGTAGTAATAAATAAATAAATAAAATCCTACTAAAACATTTGTTTGTTTGTTTGTTTGATAACACTGTTTAAATTTTGATTAAATATTTATTTATTGGCAGGTTGTGATGTGACAACATGCCCCGCTATCGGTTAACATCGGTTAACTGTGCTTCATAGTAGTAAAAAATAAATAAATAAAATCCTACTAAAACATTTTTGTTTGTTTGTTTGATAACACTGTTTAAATTTTGATTAAATATTTATTTAATGGCAGGTTGTGTTGTGACAACATGCCCCGCTATCGGTTAACTGTGTTTCATAGTAGCAAAAAAAAAAAAAAAAAAAATCCTACTAAAACATTTTTGTTTGTTTGATAATACTGTTTAAATGTTGATTAAATATTTATTTAATGGCAGGTTGTGTTGTGACAACATGCTCCACTATCGGTTAACATCGGTTAAATGTGTTTCGTAGTAGTAAAAAAAAACAAAAAAACGAAATAATCCTACTAGATCACTTGTTTTAAAATAATTTTACTGCTTAAATTTTGCGTAAATATTTATTTGGTAACACTTTACAATAATGTGTCATTTGTTAACATAACAGGTAAATGTATTAACTAACACGAACAATACATTGTTCGAAACTATTTATTAATCTTTGTTAATGTTATTTAATTTAGTTAACTCGTGTTAATTAACAAACTTTATTGTAAAGTGTTACCATTCATTTGAATGCAAGATTGAGCTGTGATCACGCTATCAGTCAACGTCTGTTAACCTCACCAAAATGTTTTGTTTCTTAGCAGTAAAACGTCTAATAGTTTTTTTTGCACCCAAGATTAAAAAGTGCCTATGCAAAAACAGACTTTGATAAATACATCAACCCTGAGAAATTTACTGGAGTGTGACAACTAGCCCCGGTCACCCATATATAAAGTTAAGCAAATGCTGTCAGTTGAGTAAATATTATCACCCGTGTTCGTTAAAGCCTCTCTGTGTTGCGTATTAACATTTAACATTCAAAGTGGAAGGTACATTTGAGTAAGACGTTAAGAGACTGTGACAGTGTTTACATTTTGTGCTTTTACACTCGGTATCCCAACAGTGCTCGCGTACAAGTGCACCTGCTATCAGCTCGCTCGTCCCCAAATCTAGGGTGGCCTAAGGTTACGCATAGGAGACGACACACTCAGACACACACACTAACAGAAAGCAGAGCAGCAGTGAGATTTATCAGTGTATATTAAGCGTGCTTCTTTAGTTAAGTATAGCCAAGGGAGGATGGAAAGAGAGCAAATGTTGTGTCTCTGTCACTGAACGGGACTTACGCTTAAGTACATTAGTATTCTGCTATTAAGGCGATGAGAGAATACGAAACCAAAACAGTCTGAGGATTAGACCACCCTTACTGTGTGTGTGTGTGTGTAATACAAGATTATAATATACACACCATTACTGAAGTTTGCGATGTGAGCCACCTGTGTAACAATATAAAAAAAAAAACAATATACACAATTTGTGTGCATCTGTGTAAGGTACCAGTGTCACATGACAGAAAAAAGACACAAAAGAAAACATAAGCGACGTGTAGGTCTCTCAAACCCTGGACGCTGCCATTAGATGTGAGGAAATGGTCGTCTGACCGGCTATGGCTGTTATGACTGGAAATTTGACATGAGAGAGATCCGTCCACACCCTCTCAGCAAATCCCTGCGAGACGCCAGGAGAATAAAAGAGACTGATATCTCCCCAGACCTGCAGTTCAGGCCCGCGCTATTTCATTTCCTATTCTGGCTTTGTATATAATGAAATCAAATGGATTTGGTGCATGAGGTCCACTGTACTCCTACAAAATGACCATGATAATCACAGTTTCTGCCAAATAACACATATACCATAATAAAAAAAGGAAAAAAGTTATTATTAGCCCTTGCTGTCTTCACAAGTCATCCCAAACCCGACAGAAAAAGCCCATCAAAAAAGAAAGTGTTAATAAATGTTTAAAGGAAATTTCATATACATTAAAGTTCTGCATCATCTAAGGATGTATTAGATTGATAAAAAAAATTACAGTAAAGGCTTATGTTGTTACAAAAATGCTATTTCAAATAAATTCTGCTTTTGAAAGAAGAAAGAAAAGCATCATGGTTTCCATAAAAATATTAAGCAGCTTACAACATTAAGCTGTTTAAATACTGATTATAAGAAAAGAGCAGCAAATCAGCATATTAAAATGATTTCTGAAGGATCATGTGACACTGAAGGCTGGAGCAATGATGCTGAAAATTCTGCTTTGCATCACAGGAATAAATTAAAATTTTAATCTGAATATTCATTAGTTTGCATTTCCAGAAAATAATATGACTGTTTACTGTATTTTGCTCAAAAAAAAAAAAAAAAAAAAAAAAAAAACAGTATTGTTACAGACTTCTTTAAAAAAAACAAAAAGATAAACAGGAGTGTACATTATGATTTTTATTCTACCTACATTTTAAAAAATGCAACTGCTTTATTGCATTGTGGATGGAATTTATTTAGTTAATCCATAATTTATTTATTTACTAAATCTGAATATTTGTTAGTTTGCATTTCCAGAAAAAATATGACTGTTTTTACTGCATTTTTCTTAAATAAATACAGTATTAGTATTTATTTAATAGTCAGAGATTTCTTAAAAAAAAAACAACAACAACAACAACAACAAAAGATGAACAGGAGTGTACATTTATTATTATTTTTATCCTAACTAAACCATAAAAATGCAACTGCTGTATTGCATTGTGGATGGAATTTATTTATTTATTTAGTTAGTTAGTCAGTAATTTATTTTTATTGTATCTGAATATTTATTAGTTTGCATTACCAGAAAAAAAAATATGACTGTTTTACTGTATTTTGCAGTATTGTTAGAGACTTCTTTAAAAATAAATAAATAAATAAATAAACAGGAGCGTACATTTATTATGATTTTATCAAATAAATTGCACCAACTGCTGTATCGTATTGTGGATGAAAATTATTTAGTTAGATAGTTAGAAAGTTAGTTAGTTAGATAATAATTGCATCTGAATATTCATTAATTTCCATTTCCAAAAAAAATACTGTTTTTATTGCATTTTGCTCAAATAAATACAGTATTGTTAGAGACTTCTTTATAAAGTCGTATAGTCTTGTATTGTGGATGGAATTTATTTATTCTGAATATTAATTAGTTTGCATTTCCAGAAAAAAATATTGCTGTTTTTAATGTATTTTGATCAAATAAATACAGTATTGTTAGACTTATTTTATAAAAATATATATAAAAAAAGACAGATAGGAGTGCAAACTTATTCTGATTTCATAAAAAGAAATTGCACCAACATTTGTATTGTATTGTGGATGGAATTTATTTATTTGCTAGTTAGTTAGTAATTGCATCTGAATATTCATTAGTTTGCATTTATTATCTATCTATCTATCTATCTATCTATCTATCATATACATATATATACATACACACACTGTTTTTCTGTATTTTGCTCAAATAAATACAGTGCTGTTAGATACTTAAAAGATAAACAGGAGTGTACATTTATTCTGATTTTATAAAAGAAACTGCACAAACTGCTGTGTTGTATTATGAATGGAATTAATTTACTTAGTATATGAATATTCAATAGTATGCATTTCCAGATTTGCCCTGATAATGCTGCTCTTCTGTAATTGGGAGTGTTGTATCATACAGTATTTTGCTTTATTGTCTGTAACACAATAGTTTTATATGTGCTACAACCTCAAGTAGTTGAGAAATATTATTTATTAAAGTGATGCAGAATTTTTATTATTCCCAATCACCACCCACCACTCTAATGTCAAATAAAATGTTAATTAAAAATGATATAGAGGGCACATTTCAGTTCAAAACAGCAAATAAAATACACATTAAAAAGACAATGTGTTAGTCACTCTAAACTCTTCAACACACCATATTATTTTTTTAATCTTTAGGTCCAGCAGATCTAACCCATAAAGTAGTGCTTCACATCCTCCCTCTCTGGTTCATCTATGATATTGTTAGCTTTCAACAAGCAGGTGAAAAGCCTGTGTGAATGTTATACATCAAATATAACAAGAGTACCTGCTGATTCAGATGAGCCCAGTTCTGTCATTTAACACCCATTAACATGATCACAAATCAGATTAGAAACCAGACGTGAAATTGCACTTTCCTTACTTTAACACTACTGAAAATCCTTAATATTTATACCGATGATGCTCACGCATGATAGTGATTTTTCACCCCGCTAGCTAATTTATAATTGGTTCAGGACACCCCACTCTTATTTATTAAAGCGCATTTTTCTTTGCCACTCACTTCATTCTCAGCCATATTAATAAAGCTAATTGTAATCATATCGCTCTTTCCCGGATGCTAGCCGATGGGCAGTAAGCCTCTTGATTATTTTTAATGAGTTCAGCTGTTTTCCCCCTACGACATATAGATGGATGTCCGGTCTACTCTGAATGCGAGACGAGTGTAAATATTGGCAGCCGTCGGTGCAGTTATCGTGCTCAAGGGGTGCATTCAATCTCGCCTCCGTCAGCAGCGAATGGACGGTCGCAGGTTGCTACAACGGGGGTGCGAGTCCAGTCAATGAGACGATTACCGCACGTGCGGCACCGACTTGGTCCGAGCAGCGGGCGAATGCTAAACGGACAAAATGATCGCCTTCCGCGGCCTACGGTCCAAATGGGGAGCGCGCTCGCCCGTCGCTTGTATTCCCGCTTTATTTATTGCACACGCACTGGACGCTGTCCAACGCGCACATTTGTAATTGGACTCGTTGGCTCGCACTCCAAGGCCATTAGCCGAAAGCAAAGAAAGTCTAGGGTGGGAAAAAAAGATGTTAAGGCTGGTAAAATATGTTGCGCTACGACACTTATGGGCTCCCGTGTAACCGAGGTGCTGTTTTTTACTGTCAAATCTATTAATCAGTAAATCTAGCCGCAGAAAGTCGTATTTGTAGTCGTCCGCTGATGAATGCGCGCTCCGGTCATTTCTCAGACACTGAACACTAGCGCTGGAAAGAAACGCAAGACAGCGTGGTGAGGAGCAAACAGCATGGCTCATTAGCAAAGTATGAAAATCACTCATTTTAATATTTACTGTGCACTCTTGATTAGTTTCATCATGCATTTCTGATTGGCACAAAATGAGATTTTCCTCGGAGCCCATGGGCTCTCTGATTTATTATTAAACTGCGCCATTCAAAACTGAAATATAGCCTATATATTTTCAGACTCATTTTTGGTTATTTATATAACTTTTTTTGTTTCATCCAAGGCCATTTTTCATTAGAAACTTCTCACCTCACACAGTCACTTTAACACAAATAAGACATGCTTTTTTGTACTGTGTGTGTGAGAGACTGAATCAATATGACAGCATTTATAGTAGGCTACACCATCATTTAAGAGCTAACTGTTTATATAAATGTTATATTCAACTTTAAATTGTGAAAGTGATATACAGAAGACAAGATTATTATTTTTGGGTCTAAGAAAGATCTTCTACTTGTATTCTTTAGGGATGCACAACATATCAGTTATCATTTAATGTTGGTTAAGATACATTAATCATTTCACACAGTTAAAATATAAAACATTCAATTAAACATTTAACTGTTAAATGTAATCTTTAGCAAATGTCTAAATTAATACCCATTTTATAATATTAAACTAATTAGATACATTTATATATATTTCATATAAAAAATAACACACACACACACACACACACACATATATATATATTACTCTTAAATGTTATCACTGCTAAATGTAATCTTTAGCAAATTTCGAAATGAATATCTATTTTATAACATTAAAACAATACAATATTACATTTATCTAAAATATTACGCATAAAAAGTGACACTGTTAAATGTTATCTTTAGCAAATGTCTAAATTAATACCAGTTTTATAACATTAAAATAATACATTTAAATATAATAGTATATATAAAAAGTAACACTGTTAAATGTGACCATTAGCGAATATATTTTGTAACATTAAAATAATATATTTCAACAAAATATGTGACCTTTGACCACAAAACCATGCAGTCTTAAGTAGGACGGGTATATTATTTTGTAGAAAAAGCCAAAAATACCTTGTATGGGTCAAAATTATCAATTTTTTATGCCAAAAATCATTAGGATATTAAGTAAAGATCATGTTTCATGAAGATATTTTGTACATTTCCTACCATAAATCATATCAATCATATCAAAACTTAAATTTGATTAGTACTATGCATTGCTAAGAACCTTATTTGGACAACTTAAAAGGCGATTTTCTCAATAATTAGATTTTTGTTTGCACCCTCATATTTCTGATTTTCAATTTGTTGTATCTCAGCCAAATATCGTCCTATCCTAACATTTCACTAAAATATTATGTATAAAAAGTAATACCGTAAAATGTGATCTTTAGCAAATGTCTAAATGAATACCTGTTTTATAACATTCAAATAATAAAATAATACATTTAACTAAAATATTATGTATTAAAAAGTAACACTGTTCAATATAATCTCTAGCAAACGTCTAAAACTCATTTTGTAACATAAAAAATAATACAATAATACATTTAACTAAAAGAGTTAAACACTGAAGTAACACTGTTAAATGTGACCTTGGTCATAATGTTTTTTTTTATTTTTTTTATTAAGATTTATACATAATCTGAAAGCTAAATAAATAAGCTTTCCATGGATGTATGGTTTGTTAGGATATGACAATATCTGTCTGAGATACAACTATTTGAAAATCTGTAATCTGAGGGTGCAAAAAAATTAAATATTAAAAAGATCTCCTTTAAAGTTGTCCAAATGAAGTTCTTGACAATGCATATTACTAATCAAAAATTTAGTTTTTATATATTTGCAGTAGGAAATTTACAATATATGTACATGGAACATGATCTTTACTTAATATCCTAATGATTTTTGGAATAAAAGAAAAATCATTTTGACCCATAAGAAAAAAAAATTATACTGTACATTAAAATAATGTGATGCCTAAATGCACTTTTAGCATTTTAAAATTTATTTTAAATGTAACAGTATATAGTTTTAATATCAGCCATATTATCAGTTCATTTTGGTGCATCCATAACATTCACAATGCATTTCTGTTAATATTATTCATACTGTAATCCTGCAACATACTGCACAGGCAAATATGTGGCTTTTGTGATTAACAGCAGCTCTATGTATAAAGTACAGTGTTAAAATAATATCTTAAAGGGTTACACCCAAACACAGAAGGCAACCAGTACAAATCATTAGCAATATGGCAAAGGTTGAAATAAAAGAGTTGATCTTATGCGTCCATGCAGAGCAACCCGTCAAAGGAAATAATAAGCATAAAGATGAATCAAAAATGTTTTTCTCCAACACAAAAAAGAGCAGCTGTGAGCTTCATTAGGTCATTTTAGATGAGACAGCTGTTTGGCTGCACTGAGAGAAAGATGGAGAAAATCCGAAAGAAAAAAGGGAAGTGTTTCACAGCACAAATAAAAAAAAAAAAAAAAAAAAAACAGCTAGCAAAACAGCTGCTGTTCAAACTGCTCACTTTGAACATGCTAGAAACTACTTTAAAGAGACAGTTCACCTAAAAATGAAAGTTTGGTCATTATTTACTCACCCTTGTGTCATTTCAGTCCTTTAAAAAATATGTGACCCTGGACCACAAAACCAGTCATAAGAACACATTTTTGGAAATTGAGATTTATGCATCATCTGAACACTGAATAAATATTTCCATTGATGTATAGTTTGTTAGGATAGGAAAAAAAAAAAAAAAAAAAACGGAGAAAACTGCCTTTAAAATTGTCCAAACGAAGGCAATGCATTTCACCAATCAAAAATTTAATTTTGACGTATTTATGGTAGGAAATGTACAAAATATCTTCATGGAACATGATCTTTACTTAATATCCTAATGATTTTTGGCATAAAAGAAAAATCAATAATTTTGACCCAACCTTGACATATGTGACCCTGGACCACAAAACCAGTCTTAAGTAGCACAGGTATATTTGTAGTAATATAATATATTACTACAAATATACCTAATATCCAGGGTCACATATGTCAAGGTTTCTTTGTCCAAAGAATGAAAAAAGGAAAAAAGGAAAAAAAAAGAAGAAGATATTTTGCAAAATATCTCAGTGTTTCTTTGTCAAATAATGAAAAAAGTGATAAAAAAGGAAATGAAAAAAAAGATGATATTTTGAAAAATAACTGTTTCTGTCAAAAAATGGAAGAAAAAAAAAAAAAAAAAAAAGGGAAGGGAAGGGAAGGAGAAAAAACACACAAAAGATGATATTTTGAAAAATATCTCACGTGTTTCTTTGTCCAAAGAATGAAAAAGGAAGAAAAAAAACAAGGGAAAGGAAAAAAAAAAAAAAAAACATGATATTGTGAAAAATATCTCAGTGTTTTTTTGTATAAAGAATGAAAAAAGTTTAAAAAGGAAGGGAGGGAAAAAAACGAGACAAAAGAAGATATTTTGAAAAATATTCTTTGTCCAAAAAAAATTTAAAAATAAAGAAAAAAAAGATATTTTGAAAATGAAAAATGAATGGAAAAAAGGGAAAGAAAAAACTTTCTTCTTTTGTATTTTTTAGTAAAAGAAAAATGCATTTCACGACATGAAGGTGTGTAAATGACATCCAATTTCCTTTTGGTATGAACTATCGCTTTAAATGAACTGAGCTTGGGAGTTTAAAATCTTTCTAGAAAAAGTAAAACAACATGTGACCCTGGACCACAAAACCAGTCATAAGGGTACATTTTTTTAAATTGCAATTTATACATCATATGAAAGCTGAATAAATAAGCTTTCCACTAATATATTGTTTGTTAGGATAATATTTGTCTGAGATACAACTATTTGAAAATCTTTAATCTGAGGGTGCAAAAAAATCGAAATATTGAGAAAATCGCCTTTGAAATTGTCCGAATGAAGTTCTTAGCAATAGTAAAATTTACAAAATCTCTTCATGGAACAAGATCTTTATGATTCTTTCCTAATGATTTTTGGCATACATTGTTAAAAAGAAAGAACCCTAGGCAGAGAAAGCACCTTAATATCTATTAGGCCTGCAATATCTATCTGATTTACGAAATGGTTTCAAGTTCTCTTAATTTCTTAAACCTATGAACCGAAAACGCTTTAAAAAGCACTCTAGGTGTGAGTAGGTGCAGATTAAATTTAGAAAAGTGTGTTTCTTATACTGTATCATCCACCGGCCGATCACATTATCCCTATGAAATCTCTACACCCAACTTTTAATCAGTTTAAGCGAGCTAGATAAATAATCTGCACTCTCAAATAGGTATATTACAGATAGAGTCACTCAAATATTCTGCGAGGATACAGTAAACAGAGGCTGGAGAGATTACGAGTGTTTATGCGTGTGTGTTTGCAAGCCGAGAGAGAAATAAGGAGCAAAGAAAGGACAACCTCAAATCACATTCACAGCCAAGATACAGTAATCAGAAGGAGAGGGAGGGAGAGAGAGAGACTGAATAGATATTAATATTCAAGTGGGCGCATTGGTGCATGGATCCAATAAGATTCCGAAGGTAGCATCCATTTGCCAGAGCATGCGGAGCGTGCTAAATGACCTGTGCTTTTTTCAGCAGACGCCCCTCCTTTCCCTGACCTCCCTCCTTCCCTCGTTCCCTGGCGCTAATGAATTGAAAGAGGAGGTCTGAAACGGGAGTGTCCTTAAGTGCCGCCCACTCCTCTTAACGTGACCTGGGTTCAAAAGTTCACAGCGCACCCTGCAGGCACCGATACCCACACTGGCTCTTTTCCCTTCAGTTTTTCCTCCTCCATTTTTCCCCCTCTCGCTTTATAGTTTTCGCACTCTGATCGTTTGTTTCTCCAGCCCTTGTTCGCGTCGCCTCCAGCTGGAGAGGTGAAGAGTGAGACGTCTCATTCTCTGTGTGGATGTGGATGTGTGTGTTTTGTATCTGTCGCTCACACACATCCACAGAGCACGGAGCTGACAGTGGTCATTACTAAGGGAAAATTGTGCCTATTTGCAATGCAGGTCTACTGCTCTATAATTCCATTATTGATTAGACTGACATTTATTTGAAGTTATGACGCAGCTCTTCCCATGATGCAGTTAGGACCTTCTTAGGTGCGACTACCAGAGTAATGTCCTTCAGTCGGTTTACAGTAATGCCCCTCTGTTTTACCGTAATCCATATCTGTTACTAATGTACCTCAGTAGCTTCTACAGTAAGGCTTCCATTATATTACAGTAATACATACCCATGCAACTTTTTTTGGGGCTCTTACTGCCCTAAACAAGGAAATAAATGCATATATAAGAATTGATTAAGCTTTAAAAATTTATTACTTTTAATTTTTTTATGGAAATGTTTATGTATGCATGTATATACATATTTATATAGTGTGTGTGTGATTTCATCCTTATAATATATATATTTATTTTTTATATCTTTTTTTCATATTTTATGTATACATTCATTTACACACACACACACACACACACACACACACACACCATTATACATGCATTATTAGTTATTTACAGAGACTTCATTGTAAGAATATTTTTAAATAAGCCTTATATATAAATTTAATTTAATTTAATTTATTTATTTTATTTAACAGGTAGAGCTCATCTATTATATTACTCTATAGTAAATAGAATATTGTTACATGTCGGTTTATTATATTTGTATATATATTTTTTTCTTTTTCAATACATATACACACACACAGCATTATACATTATATATACATAGAGAAAATAATATTTTTATAAATGTTATTACTAATTATTATTTTCATTAAAAAGCTTTTGTTTATATATAATATAATAAATATAATATAATAGCATATTATTTTATAGTAAATAGAATATTGTTACATAAATAAAATATACATACATCGGATTATTATATTTGTATATCCATATTTTCATGTGTACATACACACACCGTTGTACATTATGTATACATACAGAGATAAAGTAATATTTTATAAATTGTATTAATAGTTATTTTATTCATTTAAAAAGATTCTGTTTAGAATACAATGTGTATTATAATATAATATAAAACAAAGATGGACATGCAATGTAAAAAAAGATATCATCAGAAAAATCTTTTTTTTTTTCAAATTATTATTACGAAATTCAACTTGATTTTTAAAGTCAGTTTAAAGTTTATAATATAAAGTTGGTGTAAAAATATATAATATAATATAATATAATATAATAATACCTCTTAAAACAGGTAGAGTCCATCTAAAATATTACTTTATAGTAAATAAAATATTTTTACATGAATATTGATTGTAATAATATTTTTTTATTTTAAAATAAAAAATTTTACGTGTACAGTCATGGCCAAAAGTTTTGAGAATGACACAAATATTAGTTTTCACAAAGTTTGCTGCTCAACTGCTTTTAGATCTTTGTTTCAGTTTTTTCTGTGATGTACTGAAATATAATTACAAGCACTTCATGCGTTTCAAAGGCTTTTATCGACAATTACATGACATTTATGCAAAGAGTCAGTATTTGCAGTGTTGGCCCTTCTTTTTCAGGACCTCTGCAATTCGACTGGGCATGCTCTCAATCAACTTCTGGGCCAAATCCTGACTGATAGCAACCCATTCTTTCATAATCACTTCTTGGAGTTTGTCAGAATTAGTGGGTTTTTGTTTGTCCACCCGCCTCTTGAGGATTGACCACAAGTTTTAAGATCTGGGGAGTTTCCAGGCCATGGACCCAAAATGTCAACGTTTTGGTCCCTGAGCCACTTAGTTATCACTTTTGCCTTATGGCACGGTGCTCCATCGTGCTGGAAAATGCATTGTTCTTCACCAAACTGTTGTTGGATTGTTGGAAGAAGTTGCTGTTGGAGGGTGTTTTGGTACCATTCTTTATTCATGGCTGTGTTTTTGGGCAAAATTGTGAGTGAGCCCACTCCCTTGGATGAGAAGCAACCCCACACATGAATGGTCTCAGGATGCTTTACTGTTGGCATGACACAGGACTGATGGTAGCGCTCACCTTTTCTTCTCCGGACAAGCCTTTTTCCAGATGCCCCAAACAATCGGAAAGAGGCTTCATCGGAGAATATGACTTTGCCCCAGTCCTCAGCAGTTCATTCGCCATACTTTTTGCAGAAGATCAATCTGTCCCTGATGATTTTTTGGAGAGAAGTGGCTTCTTTGCTGCCCTTCTTGACACCAGGCCATCTTCCAAAAGTCTTGGCCTCACTGTGTGTTCAGATGCGCTCACACCTGCCTGCTGCCATTCCTGAGCAAGCTCTGCACTGGTGGCACTCCGATCCCGCAGCTGAATCCTCTTTAGGAGACCATCCTGGCGCTTGCTGGACTTTCTTGGACGCCCTGAAGCCTTCTTAACAAGAATTGAACCTCTTTCCTTGAAGTTCTTGATGATCCTATAAATTGTTGATTTAGGTGCAATCTTAGTAGCCACAATATCCTTGCCTGTGAAGCCATTTTAATGCAACGCAATGATGGTTGCACATGTTTCTTTGCAGGTCACCATGGTTAACAATGGAAGAACAATGATTTCAAGCATCACCCTCCTTTTAACATGTCAAGTCTTCCATTCTAACCCAATCAGCCTGACATAATGATCTCCAGCCTTGTGCTCGTCAACATTATCACCTGAGTTAACAAGACGATTACTGAAATGATCTCAGCAGGTCCTTTAATGACAGCAATGAAATGCAGTGGAAAGTTTTTTTTCGGGATTAAGTTAATTTTCATGGCAAAGAAGGACTATGCAACTCATCTGATCACTCTTCATAACATTCTGGAGTATATGCAAATTGCTATTATAAAAACTTAAGCAGCAACTTTTATACACACACACACACACACACACACACACATTACATATATTAAATATAAAATGTATTAGTTATTTAAAGTGCTTTATAAAGCGTAGAGAGTTTTATTTTATAAATTGTATTAATTATATTAATTTAAAAAGCTTTTTAATATTAGAAAGATGGACATGCACTGTAAAAAATATAATCAGTAAATATTATATAACTTGTACTATAGTAATGACTTCACATTAACTCATCAAAATAAGTTGAGCAATTTCACCTTTTTTAATGATTAATATGAAATTCAACTTGATATTAAAGTCAGTTCAATGTAATTAAGCTGAAATCACTTGTGCAACCAAGTTACGTTTACATTTGAATATTTAAGACAGCAACTAAACTTAAGTTTTGAAGTTGAAACAAGTGAAACATTTTATACTGTACAATCTGCAAAGTTGCAACTCAACTGGACTGACCTTACACCTGTTTAGACAAACACTTTCACCAACAACTATCACAAAGATACTATTTTTGGAAGTACAATAATAACATTCAGTTCACCTACTATCTTACAAATAGAGGATCCAACCATTAGCCTACAACAAAAACATTTTTGCAGCCGCCTGGCAAGAAGAGAACATTATTAATTTCTTCTGATGCCATAGGAGAGCATTTTCATCTTGGCACAGCTCTTTAGAAAACCATCTATGTAGTGAAGCGTTACAAGAAACCAGGAAGGCTTGTAAAAAAAAAAAAGATTTTTAAGAGTTCACACTGGTGTCTCTCAGTTAGTAAGTGAACGTCTCAGTTTGCTCCAATTATAAGTAAATCCTAGCAAATTTCAAGACCACACCTGGGTCTTCAACCTGCCTTATTTGTGACCAAATATTCACCGCCAGACATTTTCCAATGATTAGCTGCATGACGGGAGCTAGAAAAATCATTTGCGGTGTTAAAATACCAACTGAAGCTGCTTCTACAGTCTGCCGATCAACACGGAAACACCCCGAGACGAATCGATCGAAATTCTATCCACTTCCCGCCATTACCAACGTGGCAACATGACTTATTTCCAACATCTGACGTTCAGGATTTACACACAAAAAAAAGGGAGGGCCTGAAAATACCAATGGAAAAAAAAAACAATGGAAAACAAAATCAGATCCTTCAAGAACTGAAAGTTGGAAACCTGACGTGGTGTCATATGATCTAATATCACGCAGTGAGATTGATGCTGTATTTTCACTTGTGCAGAGCTGTAGCGTTCAAATGCGAGAAAAAAAAATCAATTTCTAATTCCTCTGTCTGCTCCGAATGAAAGGGAGGAGCTCTTACGAATCGCTCCGCGACTAGAATTAAGGAAGATGCGATTTCACATCCAAATACGAACTTAAGGAGTCAAAGGGACGGATCAGAGAAAGAAATATATTCCTTTTCCCCTCACGCACACGTACACTCACACTCCTCCATCTGCAGAAATAGAAAAATGTCGGCCCAGCGGTTTCCAATCAGCCCTGTTTGCTGTCTGCTCCTCAGATTAATGACCAAACACAGAACGGCTGCAGGTTCAACTGGAGGTCAGCCTTCCTAGGTACCCCCCTCCACCCCCTCCTCTTTCTCCTTCTTCATCCCTCAATCGCTCCCTCCGTGGGCAAATGAGAATTTGATTTTTCTCTGCGCTGGGCAGAGCTGGAGGAGATGGATGGAGTTAGGAACGGAGAACCAGGTGCCCCTGCTGCTTTGTTAGGGAAATGAATGAGAGAGCTTCCAGAACACAAGCAGACACTGATATAGACTACAGAATATAGAGGGTGTCAAACACAGTATATAGTGGTTGGAGTAGACATGATGGACAACAGAGGATGGAGCTTTGGGTTGGTTATACAAAGAGTAGGGAAATTATGGGTTAGTGTTAAACAGAGTGTTAACTGAAAAGGAAAGAATGGAATTGAATTTGAAGTAAAAAATGAAAAATTAAAATAAAAACAACTAATTTAAATTAAAAATAAAAAAATGAATAAAAAATAAATAAATTAAAATAAAAAACAAATAAAATAAAATTTAATAAAATGAAATAAAAACAAAAAATAAAACATTAAAATAAATGTATCATAATAAAATAAAACAAAAAAAAAATCCAAATTAAATAAAATTAATAAAATTAAATAAAAAATTGAATTAAATTAAAAAATAAAATAAAAACCAAAATAAAATAAGAAAATAAAATAAAAAATAAAATGAGTAAAATAAGCTAAAAATAAGAACAACAAAATACAATACAATACAAAAATGAAATAATTTAAATAAAAACAAAATAAAATAATAAATAAAATGAATAAAAACAAATAAAAACACACAAAATAAAATAATAATAAATTATTTAAAATAAAAAACAAATTAAGTGAAATAAAATAATAAAATGAAATTGAATAAAATAATAAATAGACTAAACTAAAAATAAAAATAAAATAAAAAACAAATCAAATCAAATAGAATAGAATAGAATAAAAAACAAAATATTAACTAAGTAAAATAAATGTATGTATGATAATGCATTTTTTTTTAATTAAATAAAATAAAAATAAAAAACTAAAAAAAAAATGGAATAAAATAAAAACAAAAATAAAATACATAAATAAAAAACCTAATAAAATAAAACATGAAATAAAAAATTAAAGGGAAAACATCAATAAAAAAATAAAAATAAAAACAACTAAAATAAAAAAATAAACAAAAAAAATAAAAACTTAACTAAAATAAAACTAAAATATAATAAAATTAAATAAAAATAGTCATAAAGTTTTATTTAAGTAGTATGTATGGCCTATTTTTCTTTAAAGTTGGCTTGATATTTTTTAATATACTGTAATACCATTAAAACAATGTCATATGCCATAAATAATGTTATATATTGAAGTTTAATGGTGGCTGAAGTGTACAAATACATTTTGGAGGACCTGTAGGTACCTTAAAGTGTAGATTACACAACACAAAGAGCATTGAACAAACTTTACATGAATAAATATGAGACTAACAATCAGTGAATATTTGATATTGCTTAAAATAAAATAGGAAAAATTAAACAGGAGAAAATAAAAATAAAATAAAAAATATGTGACCCTAGACCACAAAACCAGTCATAAGTGTCACTTTTTTAAATTAAATAAAAAATTTTGTTAGGATAAGATGATATTTGGTCGAGATACAACTATTTAAAATCTGCAATCTGAGCGTGCAAAAAAAAAAAAATCTAAATATTGAGAAAATCGCCTTTAAAGCTGTCCAAATGAAGTTCTTAGCCATGCATATTACTAATCGAAAATTAAGTTTTGATTTATGCTAGGAAATGTTCAAAATATCTTCATGGAACATGATCTTTACTTTTACAGGCATAAAAAAAATAGATAATTTTGACCCATAAAATGTATTTTTGGCTATTGCTACAAATATACCTGTGCTACTTAAGACTGGTTTTGTGCTCCAGAGTCACAAATAAGATCTTTGTGCAAACCTGAACTCTGTATTCATGATCTCAGTCATCTATATCACAGCAAAATCATCTAACATCTAAAAAGCTTTAGTCTTTCGTAAACTTGTGCAATATGTTTAAAAGCCTCTGAAAGAGACACTGTTTCTCACTCATAGTGTTTGGAGTCTGAGAGAAATAAAAAAACTAAATACTGAAGGATCATGTGACAAAACTTTTCACAACTGTACACTCTTAAAAATAAAGGTGCTTCATAATGCCATAGAAGATCCTTTTTTGTCTAAATGGTTCCATTAAGAACTTTTAACATCTGTTCCACAAAAGGTTCTTTGTGGCGAAAGAAGGTTCTTCAGATTCTAAAAAGGTAAGAAAGAGTTGGTTCTTTAAACAACCTTTGACTGAATGGTTCTTTGTGGAACCAAAAATGGTTCTTCTATGGCATCGCTGTGAAGAACCTTTTAAAGCACCTTTATTATAGAGTGTATGTGAACTTAAAAACATCAAGTTTCAATGTTCACCATAAAAAAAAAGTATGATTTGAGGTCCAGTATATCTCTGGAACTTCTGGGAAATCCCAAATATGAAAACTCAAAGCCTGAATATTTTGCCTCCGTGTTTGACTAATATGGTGTGGCGGATTGTTTCTTGACATTCTGATCTAATAGCACCAACACACACATGCGGTGAATGCTGACACAGCGGTCATAGCCTATTATGGGAACATTCGTCCTTTCTGTCAGGGGAGAGTAATCAGTCATTGGCCTGGTTTGTGTGTGTGTTTGCCCATGGCCTAATCATGGCAATGACCTGTCTTCTTAGACAAACACAAAGTGGCTTTAACAGACTCGGTGGTTAATGAACTCGGTGTGAGGTTAAGTTCAGGGCTTGAGTTTCAAAAACAGGTTTGATTCGGTCTGTACATGTTCCTTAAAGCAACAATTTACCCCGAAAACGACAATTCTGTCATTGTTTACTCGCCAAACACGTATGACTTTGTTTCTTCCAAAAAGCAGGTTTCATTTGTATGCACTTACAATAAAAGCTATTGACTTCAGATGATTTGGAAGGAGTCACATGGACGACTTTATGATACTTTTATGGCTTCAATCTCCATTCACAATAATTGCATGGAGAAGAGCAACCTGAACAACAGGTTTGATGTTGTGTTCTGATGAACACGTGTTATTTGTAAAACCCAATTTCTTTATACGCAGGCACTGGTTTGTTTTTGCTTGTCAAGACGTGTGTGTATGTTTTGTTTTAGGTTTGCTCGTGTTGGACCTACCTGCCAGTGGCCTGGGCTTGTGTGAGGGAGTGCATGTGTCCAGATTCGGAAGTGCAGACAACTGCGCTCACATGTGAGCCCTGTACCCTGTGTGATCAGTGTCTGTGTCCGGTTAGAAGGGAAGTTCAATGAGAGGCGAGTGTGTGTGTGTGTGTGTGTGTGTGTGTGTGTGTGTGTGTGTGTGTGTGTGTGTACACTGTGTGTTGTTTCTTTCCTTTATGCTGACAATGGGGAGGTGTGTCACAGACTGTCACACCACTGAAAAATGAACTTCCTGCTCACTTACAAACACCAGGAAGTCCCCATCTGATGAACTGTGTGTGTGTGTAAGATCAGAGTGTTGAGATGTTGAGAAAGAGGATATGTTCCAAATGGAGCACCACTATTTACTGAATACATGTGTGGGATATACAGTGTGAACTGCAAAAATGACATCCCAATGAATTTAATCAACTTTCTTTTCTTTGTAGAAATATTAAAATATATTTAAAGAAAGAAGCAACACATATGCACTATAAGATATTAAAATTTTCAGAGAATGTGCTAATAATACAAGTGTACTGTTTCTCAAATAAATGTTTCAGATATTTTTAGATATTTGAACTGATTAGACAAAATACTTTTTTTTTTTTTTTTTTTGCAGTGTGCTGGCTATTTTTTTATTATAGTTATATACAAATTATGTATTTTCATTTGTTCATAATATATTCATTTCTTGTGGCTCAATTAATAATGAGATTAATATATGTATGATACCATTCAGAAATTTGGGGCAACAAGATTGATGGATTTTTTTGAGAAAGAGAGAGAGTTTTTGAGTTTAAGTCTCTCATGCTCACCAATGCTGAATTTATTTGTTTCAAAAATACAAGGGGGAAAAAAACTAAATTACTGTGAAATATTATAACAAATGACCGCTTTATTTATTTGTCTTTTTTTTGTCTTTGTTTTTGATAGTTTAAGTCACTTGTGCTCACCAAAGCTGCATTTATTTAATCCCAAATGTTAATATTTTTTTTATAAAATAATATAACAAATTACTGTTATTTATTTTTGTTTTTGAGAGTCTTTTATCTTTTTTTTATCTTATTGTATTTTATTTTATTGAGCATTTAAGTTGTATAATATTATAACAAATTACTGTTTTATTTATTTATTTATTTATCTTTTTTATTTAATTTGTTTTATTTTAATGTTTCTGAGAGTTGAAGTCTTTCATGC
The DNA here is from genome assembly GCF_049309525.1 of Garra rufa. Lineage (NCBI taxonomy): Eukaryota > Metazoa > Chordata > Actinopteri > Cypriniformes > Cyprinidae > Garra > Garra rufa. The sequence continues at coordinate 51,040,869 of NC_133361.1, forward strand.
TCACCAAGACTGCATTTATTTGATCCAAAAATACAGAGGAAAAAAAACTAAATTACTGTGAAATATTATAACAAATGACTGTTTTATTTATTTATTTTTATTTTTTTGTTTTTGTTTTTATTTAAGTTTAATGTTTTTGAGAGTTTAAGTCTCTCATGCTCACCAAGGCTTCATTTATTTGATCCAAAAATAGAGAGGAAAAAAAAATAAAATGAAATACTGTGAAATATTATAACAAATGACAGCTTTATATTAATTTATTTCATGTTATTTAAAAATTATAAAAAATTATAAAATAATAACAATTTACTGTTATTTAATTTTAATATTTATTAATTTAATCTTAATATTTATATTTAGAGTTTAAGTCGCTCAATGCTCACCAAGGCAGAATACAGAGGAAAAATACTGTGAAATATTATAACTGTTTTATTTATTTATCTATAATAACTGTCTTATTTATCTATTTTTTTTTTATTTAATTTAATCTTATTTTAATGTTTTTTGAGAGTTTAAGTCTCTCATGCTCACCAAAGCTGCATTTATTTGGTCCAAAAAGAGAAGAAAAATTTAAATACTGTGAAATATTAAAACTAATTAAATTTTTCTATTAATTATTACTTTTGTAATTTATTTAATTATTTTATAATATAATATTACAACAAATTAGTGTTATTTAATTATTTTAATATTTTTAAGTCTCTAATGCTCACAAGACTGCTTTTAAAAAAAATTTAAATACTGTGAAATATAACAAATGACAGTTTGTTTATTTAATCATTTTATAATATAATATAACAAATTACTGTTATAATATTTTTATTTTAATGTTTTTAAGAGTCTCCCATGCTCACCAAAGCTTCATTTGTTTCAAAAATACTAAAAATAACAAATGACAGTATTTTAAGTTTTTTATTTATTTTATCTTATTTTATTTTATTGAGCATTTAAGTCTCTCATGCTCACCAAGGCTGCATTTATTTGATCCACAAATCTTTGATACAAAAAAACTTAAATACTGTCAAATATTATAACAAATGAAAGTTTTATATTTATTTTATTTTATGAGAGGTTAAGTCTCTAATGCTCCCCAATGCTGCATTGATTTGATCCAAAAATACAGAAAAAAACTGATCAATGTTAAAAACAGTGGTGCTTAATGTTTTCAGAAACTGTGATACAGTTCAAACAGGACTTATTTGAATTTAAAATCTTTTGTAATATTATAAATGTCTTTACTGACACTTAATTTAACATGTCCCTTCTGAATGAAGGTATTCATTTCTTTTTTTCTTTATTGACCCCAGAACTTTGAATGAAAGTGTACACTTAAATCTGCACATTGTGCATAGTATGCATACTTCATGCTGTTGAAGTAGTAAAAACAGTAATGCCAGGGTCTTAAAACACAGTCCTTCATTAGCCTGATCACATGGTTGAATAATTCAAAAACTCTTATGAATCTCTTATGGATTACAGGCTATAATGTGTTTATAGTGGCTCTGCATCATAATTACTCTCTAAAATTACAGTTCCTACCAGCTGCTCTCATCCAGGTGGGTATTACGCACTGGCAATATTATTAACATGTTTTATTGTGTTTTTCAAGCACCTCATACATCCTTTTATTGTTTTCAAATTTATCACTATAAATTCACGAATGCTAATCTTTCTCTCTTTAAATGCTCACGTGTTGTGTTGTGATTTGATCCCTTGGCTTTTATGGCCCCTTTTCCCCTCACTTTACTCTGTGCCATGGAAAGAGACAGGGAGAGAGAAAATGAAAACAAGCGAGAGGAAGACACGGAGACAGAGATAAAGAGAAAAGAAAGGAGAGAAGGATGAAGAGAGAGGGAGGGAAGGAGGGGTCTGAGGTGAAGTGCTGGTCACAGTATCACAGGGTGAACATCGGCACAGGGGGCCGAGGGTGAACCTCATTTTTCAGCCACTGTCTATTCTCTGTCTGTCCTCTCTCTCACTCTAGCACTCACAGACACACACACAATATTTTGTGATTAATACACAATTCATTATTGACAACATTTTATATAGTCATTTAAAAAAAATATATAAATAATATAAAATAATACATAAATAATATTTTATTTTTTATATTTTTTATTATTTATTTTTATATATTTTTTTATAAATTACAGTTCCTGTAATTCCTGTAACAAAACAAACAAACAAAAAAAGACAATGAAACAACACAAAATCAAAACACAATAAGACAAAACAAAAAGTAAAGAAACAACAAAGCAAAAAATAAAACAAACAAAACACAATGAAACAAAACACAAAACAAAATGAAATATGAAACAAGCAAAAACAAATCCAAACACAACAAAACTAAAAATAACAAAAAACACAATGAAACAAAACAATAAAATGAAATGGAACAAGACACAACACAAATGAAAAAAAAACATTGCAACACCAAACAAAACAAAAACAATGAAACAAAACAAAACAATGAATTGAAACAAAAACAAACCAATTAAACCAAAAACACAAAACACTAAGAACAATTTTATGAAACAAAAAAACACAAAACAAAACAAAATGAAATAAAACAAACAACAAAACAAAACAACCCAAACACTGGTCCGTGTACCTACGTATAATTGGTTTTCTCGTTTTTGTTTTCAAAACAAACAAACGAATAAATGATTGGTTTATGCAATATTTACATTTTCTCGGGAACACAAAAACGAATTTAATTCATATTTTCAATTTTGTTTTCATTACACGTCGTTCAAATGCAGATATTAAAAAGTCAACAAAACCAAATCGAAAAATTAGAGGTTTTTTTAACAAAGCGCGTTTTAGTACACCGGAAGCTCGCTGCTGCCGCTGAAGGTTTTCACTTGAGACGGGCGTAAACATACGGAGCCCGCTGTGTCACCTGCAGGAGAAAAATAATCAATCCGTGGCAAAGGTTTTGCGCTTCGTCCCCTGAGTTTATAAACCGTTTCTGAAAAATTATAGAGTTTGGAGAGGAGAAGGTAAAAAGCAATACAAAACTGTACCGGTTATGTTAATTATTTTGCTTTCAAACTGAATGCAATGTAATAATATATATTTAATAATAACATTAACAGCATGCATCTATCTCTGGGTGAAAAGCTTATAATAAAATCACCAAAATATGTCTTCATAGAATGAATAGTTTGCAAACACATTTCTAGGTTATTTAAAAATAGAACATTCATGAATTATTGTATTAGAAACATTTTACTGTCTTAAGTGCACTCATTTATTAGCCTATAAATTAAAATAATAATAATAATTACTATTAGTAGTAGTATTATTTACGGTGACGCAAACAGCTACTGTTTCAGCTATTAAAATAGTTCGGATAAAGTGGTTGCTTCATTTCGTTTTTTTATTAAGTTAATTTAGAAAAAAGTTTAGAGCATTTTATTGTTCGTTCAATATATATATATATATTTTTTTTTAAGTAACGACCAAGCAGCCAGCGGCAGACAGTGAGTTGATCATAGCTTGTGTTTGATCAGTTTTGCCTTCTCAAATCATCACGACTTGCCTACAATAAAATCTATAGGCCTAAAAGTGTTCAAGTATAAAACAATCTTAATTTCAACATTAAACTAATATAAAAGTGTTTATATTCACCGCCTGTGTTTTATCCCATTGGCAAGTATTGTAAAATAAACGCTAAAACGCTTGTGTTTTCTGAGTCAGTGTCTTGCAAGGATGAAGTTGCCGATCGCCATTTCCTCTTTGGACGCGCCTTTGGAGAGAAATTAATCTTTACTACATAATGAAATAGTTTTTGTTTTTGATTTGTTCTCTTTCGTTAAGTAATAATTTACAGCTTTCTATAAATATCTTGTCTGTGAGTTAATTCGCTGAGTTTTGCTGAGAAGCGCTCCTTGAGATGACATGAGGGGATCATGTTTGTTTTCAATGTTTCAAGCACCGTTTGCAACGTTTTGTTGATATTGTGAGTGCACACAAATAAAAGTAGACCATTTACAGTTCCGAATAATGTATTACTCGTACCTTTATGAGCAAAAATAACGGAATATTTTAAATTGTATCCACTGCAAAAATGCAAGTGATTGCGCTGGCTCCTCTATGTCCTGCAAAGCGGCTCTCAGTACAAACGATTGCATTTGTGCCTAATACCGCACATTTATATTATTTTAACGTTGAAATTAACATTGTTTTATATTTTAACTCTTTTAGGCCTAGATCTATATTTATTTTAGGCAAGTTGTGATTATCTGAGAAGGCAAAATTGATCAAACACAATATGATCAACTCATTCTCTGCCGCTTGCCGCTTGGTCGTTACTTTAAAAATCAAAAACTTATATTTAACGAACAAAAAAATGCTCCAAATGTTTTTTTCTAAATTAACTTAATAAAAACGAAACAAAAAATAGGCTAATCACTTTGCGTTACATACAAAACTGGACTATTTTAATAGCTGAAACAGTAGTATACGCTGTTTTGTGAGAAAAGGGGAAAAAGACGGGTTTGGTCGGATTGGGGCCCATATTACTGAATTCTGATAGACTCGGGCCAGCATCTAGGGCCTATAGATTTGAGGCCTGTGCAGGGTTCTTATGTCTGTGACAGCAATGCTCACCGTAAATAATACTAATAACTGTAATTATTATTTTAATTTGTAGACTAAAAAAATGGAGACATTAAGACAGTAAACTGTTTATTATAATGAATGCTTTATTTTTAAATAACCTTTTACAGCTTTGGAAATTATACTCATTCTTAACACCTAGACGAATTTTGGCGATTTTATTATAAGCTTTTCACCCAGAGTTAGATGCATGCTTCACTGTTACTGTTATTATTAATTAAGGCCTCTTATTACATTGCATTCAGTTTGAGAGCAAAGGAATGACAACATAACCTGTAAATTATTTGTTTTGTATTGCTTTTTACCTTCTCTCCAAACGTTTTTTTTTTTACAAAATTCAGGCGATTTTATATTTTGAAAAATAAGGCAAAGCCGTTTGAAGCCGCTCTTCAATTATTATTTTATTTTGGTGCGTTAAAGTAGCATGATTCGCACTTACAAAATAGTCCTCTTTTTAGCGTTTATTTTACATTAATCATCATTAGGATAAAACACAGATGTGGTGTTTTAGCAGCTATTCTATTGGTTATTAATGTAAAACGCTAAAAACATTGTTTTGTCAGTTGCATGGTCTCATATAGCCTACTATGAAAAATAAAGTTTAATAAAGGCAATACAATGCATCCAGCACCTAGGTAGCCTTATTGAATCTGGAACAGTTTAAGAATTCGTGAGTACGGTTTATAAACTGAGGGGACGAATTGCAAAACCGTCGCCATGGATTGATTATTTTTCTCCTGCAGGTGACACAGCGGGCTCCGTATGTTTACGTTTATGTTTTATGTCTCAAGTGAAAACCTTCAGCGGCAGCAGCGAGCTTCCAGTGTACTAAAACGCGCTTTGTTCAAAAAAACTTTAATTTTTCGATTTGGTTTTGTTGACTTTTTAATATCTGCATTTGAACGACGTGTAATGAAAACAAAATAGAAAATATGAATGAAATTCGTTTCTTGTGTTCCCGAGAAAATGTAAATATTGCATAAACCAATCATTTATTCGTTTGTTTGTTTTGAAAACAAAAACGAGGAAACCAATTATACGTAGGTACACGGACCAACAATGAAACAAAACAAAACCAAACAACACAATGAAACAAAAAAAAAAAAAAAAACAGAACAACAAAAATATCCGTCTATCATTCGTCCTTTCCATTTTCAAATTGAAACGAAATAAGCAGAAATAAGAAAATGGCTCATTTATTCGTTTTTTCATTTGTTCAGAAAACGAAAAAACGAGATTTTGGCTCGATTTTTCGTTTTTTGGTAAACGGATAAACGACAAAATTCGTTTTCCACATGTGGGCAGTCACCAGACGCCCCTTTACGCCGATTGGTCAACCAAATCTGGACCGGTGACGCCATCCATTCATTCATTCATTCATTCATTCATTCAACAAAATAAAAGACCATTATTTAAAAAAAGACCGTTATTTATTTATTTTCATTCTTTATTTTCATTCTAATTGCAGTCTTTAAAACAACGAACACGCAAGGGCAATAACATTAATTGCATCAAAATATAATAAAATAAGACACTTAAAAATAATAAAATAGAAAAATAAGAAAATCACATGTACATATGTGTACAAATAGTTACAAATTATTCAAACAAAACATTTTAAGCTTTCAAATAATTTAAAGCTTGTGTCGCGTTGTTTATTGTAAGGTGTAAAAATAAGATGATTTTTTTTTTTTCGACAAACTAATGGCTTTCTTCTGTTCAACTCGTTTCACAAAAATATGTATTTCATAGCTATTAATCTGCACCCCGCAGGTTTTATTTTGCTGTATGGTTTATAATCTGAGTATCTGCGGTACCCAGACAGCGCAAAGAAGAACAGATCAGTGTTCAGTCAAGTGTAAATGCACAGCAGTCTTAACTTTTCTTTTAGACATTATGCTCAGTTTTGGACAAGCAATGGTAAGTGCAAATATTGTAATGCAAATCTACTGAAGGTACCGAGAGTGGAGAATTTAATTTTTACTGTACTGTTTATCAGCCACAGGAACGTTTCATTTCGCCAGGATTTAAGTTACTATAAGTGTGCACAGCCTTGATGCTTAAGTATAATGTTATTAGCTAGATAAAAAAATAAAAGTCGGTGTTTCACAGTGTTCGGCCATCCACCGATTAAATTAATTGTCCACCCCCCACCTTTCGTTTTTTATAGAAATGTTATAAAGAAATAATTTTATAGAAATAATATCAATGTAGTTATACAATCGTCCGCTTCATACAGCACGAGCAACAGCGCAAGAGATGAGTGATTCAGCGAGATGACTGACACGACCATTACGATAGATAGATAGATAGATAGATAGATAGATAGATAGATAGATAGATAGATAGATAGATAGATAGATAGATAGATAGATAGATAGATAGATAGATGGCTCTATACATAGTGTTATCTGGTGAGCACATTATTGGCTTCTTACATTAAATTTGCTTGTCAAGTAAGATTTAAAAAAAATGTACTATGTTGGTGATGTAAATATATAATACAGTATAAAATAACAGTTTTTTTTTTGTTTAAACTTTTTTTTTATTATTTTTAAATTTTTTAAACTCTAATATTTTATTTCCTAGGGCCCACCCAGCAATTAAGTGTCATTAATTATCTGTGCACATTTAACTTAAATCTCAGCAAAATAAAACGTTCCTGTGGCTATATCGGTATATGTATATTACCTACAGGCACCTATATTTTTTTCTTATTTAACAAAAGTTCACTTTGCGCTCTTGTGCTTCTGTCTCCGCTGTGGTCCTGTCAATCATCTGGCTGGATCATGGTATAGTGCGCTGTTGCTAGTGATGTATCTGAAGCAGACGGTTGTCTGTTTTCTCGCTGAACTACCTTGATATTATTTCTATATAATATTTTAATAAAAAAATGACGGTGGGGCGGTAGGCAAGTAATTTAATCGTTAAATGCCCGAGCACCGCGAAAAGCGACTTTTTAAAGCGTTATTTTTTTTTTTGTTGATATCAACATTTTACTTAAGCATAAGGCTGTGCATACTTATACTAACTTAAATCCTGGCGGAATGAAATGTTCCTGTGGCTGATATACAGTGCAGTAAAAAAAATAATAATTCTCCACCCTCGGTACCTTCAGTAGATTTGCATTACAGTATTTGCACTTACCATCGCTTGTCCAAAACTGAGCATCATGTCTAAAAGAAAAGTTATGACTGCTGTGCATTTACACTTGACTGAACACTGATTTGTTTTTCTTTGCGCTGTCTGTACTGCAGATACTCAGATTTAAAATCATTCAGCAAAATAAAACATGCTGGATGCAGATTAATATTTGTGAAATAAATATTTGTGAAATGATTTAGGTTGAACAGAAGAAAGTCCAGTCAGAGGACTATCTTCTTGTTGACTCTCATTGTAATAGAAACAGCCAGGTATGCAATGGTTAAAAGAATCAAGAAATAACGCGACACAAGTTGAAAATTATTTTAAAGCCGTAAATCTATTGTTTGAATCATTTGTAACTATTTGTACTTCTTGTGTACATGTGATTTTCTAATTGCTTTTCCAATTTTATTATTATTATAATATTTTTAGTTATATTGTATTATATTTTGATGTAATTAATGTTATTGCACTTGTATGTTTGTTGTTTTAAAGACTGCAAAAGAATGAAAACAAATAAATAATGGTCTTTTATTTTGTTGAACGAACAATGGATGGCGTCACCGGTCCAGATTTGGTTGACCAATCGGCGTAAAGGGGCGTCTCGTGACCGCCCACATGTGGAAAACGAATTTTGAAGTTGTTTATCCGTTTTCTACCCGTGAACCAAAAAACGGAAAATCGAGCCAAAATCTTGTTTTTTTTCGTTTTCTGAACAAATGAAAAAACGAATAAATGAGCCTTTTTCTTATTTCTGCTTATTTCGTTTCAATTTGAAAATGGAAAGGACGAATGATACACTGATTCAAAAAAACAACACAAACAAAAAAACACAATGAAAGAACAAAAAACACAAATCAAAACATAACACAAAACAAAACACAATGAAACAGTATTTGTTTCAATATTATTTATAAAATTATATTATTATTTTCAAACTTATAAACAAACAATTTTAGGAGTACAGGTGAGAATAAAAAGTGTTTGTGCATACATTATTATTGCTATTATTTTTTTTAATTAATCTTCATCTATCAGTCACTGTTCAACAGTGACAGTAAACCGTTCATGCCTTGTACATAATTCACACCTGTTTAATTCGTCAGAAGAACGTGGGTTTAATGTTAATTAGCCGATATGGGAATAATTCCTCGATGCCTGAGAGTCGAACTGTTTGACAGAATACAATAAAATGTGGGCAGATGAAAAAGAAGTCCTCTATCACGAAAGATAAATCGCTGACCCACCTGTTTTACACACTCACTCACGCACACACACCTCATGCAAGAATTGTAAGTGGATTGATTATAATGAGAGCGAGAGGAAAACCGAGAGAAAGGAAAGCCAGCGTTTAGAGAATTGAGGAATTAAGCTCTTCATTCATTCATTAGCAATTGTGACTTCATTAGACTCCTAATATCACACCAGTATAATTACGCCTGAAGCGATAATAGAGATGGAGGTAAAGAGAGATGCACAGAACAAGAGAGATGATGATGATTGAGACAAAAGAATGGAACAGGCCAAATGGAAATATAACTGATAGTTAATGAAATGTCTTTGATTATATATGTGTGCATGTATACGCATGTTAAGCAATGTTTTGTACAGTTACGTCACACATCTGCACATGCAGATTTGTTCACATCTTTGTGTTGCTTTTCACTGCTTGTATGCTTGTGGTTATGTATTTGTTTGTGTGATTATTTTGGAAATGGTCTCTTAGCAGAACATGTAATCAGTAAAGATATTAAAAGAAAGAAACAGCTACTGTAAATTTACATTTACAGTCTTTATAGCAGTTAATGCAGTATGATTAATATTAAATTACATTTAGTTAAACCTGCTATAAGTAATATATATATAGTATAATTACGTAATATACAAGTCAAATCTGCTTGGGGTAATGATGAAAACAGTTTTAAGTGACTTATCATTATTATTTATAACAGGTTCCACATTTTCAGATTTTTCTGACAGGAGAACACACCTTTCCTGGCAAAAAAACAAAACAAAACACAATGAAATTAAACAAAACAAAACAAAACAAAAGGTAATGAAACAAACAATGAAACGAAACAAAACAAAACTAAGCAAAAAAACACAAAGCAAAACAACATGGCAAACAAAACAAACCACAATGAAACAAAACAAAAAATAAATAAATGAAACAAAAACAAAACAACAAAACAAACCAAACACAAAGCCCAATGAAACAAAACACAATAAAATGAAATGAAACAAAAAACGCCACCACAAACACAAAACAAAAGACAATGAAACAAAACAATGAAAGTAAACAAAAAACTAAACAAAACAACAAACAAAAATCACAATGAACCAAACAACACAAAAACATCACCAAAAACAAAATAAAACACAATGAAACAAAACAAACACAAAACAAAACAAAGAAAAGAAACAAAAACTAAAAACTAAACAAAAAACACAATAAAACAAAACAACAAACAAAACAACGAAACAAAACAAAAACAGAGACACAAAACACAATGAAACAAAAACCATGAAACACAAAACAACACAGAACACACAAATCAAATACAACACAACAAACGAAACAAAAAATAAAACTAACCCAAAAAACAAAACAACACGACAAACACAAAACAAACCACAATGAAACAAAACAGTGAAACAAAACAAAAACACAAAATAAAACAAAATCAAAACAACAAAACGACAAATGAAATGAAACAAAAAACCACCACAAACACAAAACAAAAGACAATTAAACAAAACTATGAAAGTAAACAAAAAACTAAACAAAACAACAAACAAAAATCACAATGAACCAAAGAAACAACACAAAAACATCACCAAAAACAAAACAAAACACAATGAAACAAAACAACAAACACAAAACAAAACAACAAACAAAAATCACAATGAAACAAAGCAAAACTGAAATGAAAACAAAAACAAATCAACAAAAAACACAATAAAACTAAACAACAATCACAATAAAACAAAACAACAGAAAAAAACAGACACAAACAGAACACAATGAAACAAAACAACAAACAAAAACAAAACAATAAAACGAAACCAAAATGAAACATCTAAACAAAACAAACACAAAACAAAAAAATAAAATGAAACCAAAACAACTAAACAAAACAAACAAAAATCACAATGTAACAAAAACAAAACTGAAATGAAAACAATAACAAATCAACAAAACACACAATAAAACTAAACAACGAAAACAAAACAAAAACAGAGACACAAACAAAACACAATGAAACAAAAACTATGAAACAAAACAACACAGAACACATAAATCAAAAACAACACAACAAACGAAACAAAATAAAACTAAAAACACAATAACAACAATCAAAATTAAAAAAAACCACAACCAAAACAACAAAACAAAACAAAAACAGATATACAAACAAAATAATGAAACAAAAACACAAAACAACACAGAACACAAATCAAAAACAACACAACAAACGAAACAAAACTAAACTAAACTAAACAAAACACAACAATAACAATCATAATAAAACAAAACCATGAACAAAACATCAAAACAAAACAAAAACAGAGATACAAACAAAATAGAATGAAACAAAAAACATGAAACACAAAACAGCACAACACAACAAACAAAACAAAACATAATGAAACTAAACAAAAACAATAAATTAATAAATAAAACAACCTGATTTAAGTCAACAAATTAATTTTGTTTGTCAAAAAAATGTGGATGATACATTGTGCATTTACAGTACATCCATCACATGCAATTTAGATCGATTACATACAAATATGTTTAATTTGTATATGATTTGTATTTGTTATAATAATGGGATTATGAATGTTTTTGTGAAATAGTTTGAATATTACCATCTTGCATATTATCATTTTTGTTTTATGTTGTGTGTCTCTATTTTTATTCCTCACATCTGCCCAGAGACTACAACTGAACATTTGCTGAAATGCCTCAACCGGCACATTTTAAGGAGATGTTTATTAATGTTCCCTGCCCCAGTAAATCTAAACTTGTCCATGCAAATGTAAACCGATTAAAGTAAAGTTTGGTGGGTGTGATGCCGGGTTTGTGAAGTTGTGGACGGATCTAGTTTTTGTTCACATTAAGAGCGAGGATTAACACACACATGCTGCTGTCAGCTGCTAACCAGATGCTCCACAATGCAACACACATGTGATAATGTAATGCGTGTGAGTGATGACTCTGTGTGTGTGTGTGTGTGTGTGTGTGTGTGTTTGTAAGGGTGATAGGAACGGCGAGAGCCAAAGCTTTAGATCCTCTCGTAATTTCACACACATTTAATATAAACACCCTCACATCGCTAGATGTAAGGGAGTACGAAAACCTCTCCGTGAGGATAAAAACATCCATCAAACAGAGAGGAGAAAGTGACTGATGAGGGGGAAATGAGAAGAAAGACTGAAAAATGAAAAAGATGTGCTTTTTCTCTCTGATAGCATATGGATAACATTCTCACCAGCCGAACGGTAACTATACGAGCCGCCTCGAAATACACTCTCACACACACACTCTCTCAAATGTCTGACAGGTGTTTGCCATCCTGTAGGTTATCACACACAGGAATGCTTTGGACTGACACACACACCAAATGCTAAAGCCAGTATTCCTTAGTATATCATAGACACAAGTGGAAGCAATTTTAGAAGTAAAAACTGAATGGAAAATGGTGATACAATGCTTCTTAAATAAATGTTACTAATCAGAGACATTGCAAGTTCTACTGCAACAGTCCAGAACACACACATAGACACACACAGCAGGTGTGACCCATTTCAACACCTAATGTTTGCCCTCTGCTTGTCCTGACTTTGACCCCTTGAGGATGACGCCATGAAGAAGCATCACTTTCAGGATGCTTTTGAATGCTGCTGTTTTGAGGGTTAATTCCATCTCAACTTTCTTCTGTGGGAACGTTATTTTTACAAGACACAGTGTTTTCGTTTATGCAGTGAAAGTCAGTCGGATTTCCAACATTCTTCAAAATATAATTTTGTGTATGTGTGTGTGAGACAAAGTCATACAGGTCTGAGATCACAAGAGAGTAAATAAATAATGACATTTTTGTGTTTTTGAGTGGATTGTCTCTTTAAAGGATAACTATTGCCAAAATGCAACCTGGGCTGTTTTTTTTTTTTTTTTTTTTTTACTGTAAACGAGACAAACTTATATCTATCTAAAAGCATAATTACGACAAACGAGCCGTTTTTGAGATTGACCGTGATTTCGTTTTGTGGTCAATGGCCGGTGAATGGGAATACTAGGGGCATAAATTTGAGCGCATCAAAATCGATATTTTTACAACACTAAGAAGCTCGACACACCATGAAACTTTGCTGGAAGTATCGCCTGGGTCTCTACACATGAACTCGAGCATTGAGAACACTGTTTGTGTTCACAGAGTTTACTAAAAAGAAAGTTTTTGAACAACTCACTTTCACTGTTTGAGTTTCCGCTCGCGGCCGTCTTGCCAGTCAAGAGGCGTCGATCTCCGAATGCGAGGATGGATAGCTCCTAAAGCATATTTCCATATAAATGCACGGCTAATTTGTTGTTTTGTCGCAAGTGAAAAACAATATTAACCTTCTAGTTGTAAAAAGAGCCTCATATAAGCCTAATATTTCGTCCTATTTAATCCATTCATTCACATTCGGAGATCGACACCTCTTGACTGGCAAGACGGCTGCGAGCGGAAACTTAAACAGTGAAAGTGAGTTGTTCAAAACCTTTCTTTTTAGTAAACTGTGTGTACACAAACAATGTTCTCAATGCTCGAGTTCATGTGTAGAGACCCAGGCGATACTTCGAGCAAAGTTTCATGGTGTGTCGAGCTTCTTAGTGTTGTAAAAATATCGATTTTGATGCTCAAATTTATGCCCTTAGTACTCCCATTCACCGGCCACTGACCACAAAACGAAATCACAGTCAATCTCAAAAACGGCTTGTTTGTCGTAATTATGCTTTTAGATATAAGATTTTCTCGTTTACAGTAAAAAAAACAGCCCAGGTTGCATTTTGGCAATAGTTATCTTTAAGCTGGTAGTGAACAAATATAGAATAAAAGGTAGCGCTGAAGTAAAGACCTTCAAGACCACAGAACAGAAATTGATGAGTTTGAATCTAGACCAAAACCACGCTTAAGCTTGGAAAGGATCATGACAAAACAGAAGATGACTGGAATTTAAGACTAGAGTTAAGGACATCACAAACATGAAAGTTAAATGTATATATTTTAACATCACATGAGTACCGGTGGTTTAAGCTTTATTTAAACATTGTGTAACATTGTCCACAATCAAGGATGTTAATCGTTAAAGGAACAGCTCACCCAAAAATGAAAATTCTGTCATTAGTTACTCACCCTTGTGTCATTCCAAACCTGTGAGACCGTCGCTCATCCTCAGAACACAAATGAAGATATTTTGATTAAATCCGAGAGCTTTCTGACCCTGAAATAGACAGCAACGCATCTGACACGTTCAAGTAGTAAGGACATCGTTAAAATAGTCCATGTACAACTCCATAGTACAACTGTAATGTTTCTTCACTTCCGTGTCAGTCTTTGATGCACATTCACATAAGATGTTAACTTAAGTTAAAACTCTTTAGTTTGAATATACATTGAACCAAACACTATCCTAACATCTTAGTTGATAATTCAGTATACTTTATTTTTAACAAAGCACCCTATGTTTTGGTCGTGGCTGCACATTGTTGGTAGTGACAGTATTGTTTTAGTACCAACTAAATCAAATTATAGAATTTTAACCTACATACTAAAACACTTGTAAATACTAAACTATACATACTAAAATACTAAATTTTACCCAAATAAAGGATAATGTGTTACTGTACCTTTTGTCACAACTGAAACAATTATGACATGTTTTGGTCATGACTCTTTCGGTAGTGACAATTTTATGGGATAACACCCCCAAAAAACGAAAATGTCATTACTAAAACTTCAACAAATGTTTTGGTCAGGACAATTTTATGGCATAACACCTAAAAAAAAGAAAGATGTCACTACCGAAACTTTACCAAATGTTTCGATCTTGACTGTTACAGAATTGACAATTTTTTGGGATAACATCCAAAATACAAAAATTTCACTACCGAAACTTCACCAAATGTTTCCGTCTTGACTGTTACGGTTGTGAAAATTTTATGGGATAACATCCAAAAAACGAAGATGTCACTACCAAACTTTCCAAATGTTTCAGTCGTGACTGTTTCAGTAGTGACAATTTTATGGCATAACACCTAAAAAAACCAAAAACAAAGATGTCACTACCGAAACACCACCAAATATTTTGGTCTTGACTGTTACAGTAGTAACAATTTTATGGGATAACAACCAAAAAACAAAGATGTCACAACCAAACTTCACCAAATGTTTTGGTTGTGACTGTTTAGGTAGTAACAATTTTATGGCATAACACCTGAAAAAAAAAATGTTACAAACGAAACTTCCCCAAATGTTTCATTGTGACTGTTTTGGTTGTGACAATTTTATGGGATTACACTTAAAAACCCCAAGATGTCACTACTGAAAATTCACCAAATGTTTTGGTATTGATTGTTATGGTAGTGACTGTTACGGTAGTGACAATTGTATGGAAAAAGAGCCAAAAAAAAAAAAAAACCAAAGATGTCACTACTGAAACTTCACCACGTGTTTCGCTGTGACTATTTTAGTAGTGACCATTTTATGGAATAGCATCCAAAAAACAAAGATGTCACTAACGAAACTTCACCAAATGTTTTGGTAGTGACAATTTTATGGCATAACACCTAAGAAAAACAAAGATATCACTACCAAAATTTCCCCAAATGTTTCATTCTTGACTGTTACAGTAGTGACAAAGGTATCACTACCCAAAATTCACTAAATGTTTTGATCTTGACTGTTACGGTAGTGACAATTTTATGGGATAACACCAAAAAAACAAAGATGTCACTACCGAAACTTTACCAATTATTTCAGTAGTGATTGTTTCAGTAGTGACAATTTTATGGGATAACACCCCCAAAAAAACTAAAATGTCACTACCGAAACTTCAACAAATGTTTTGGTCGGGACAGTTTTATGGGATAACACTCAAAAAACAAAAATGTCACTACCAAAACTTTACCAATTATTTCAGTAGTGACAATTTTATGGGATAACACCCCCAAAAAAAACTAAAATGTCACTACCGAAACTTCAACAAATGTTTTGGTCGGGACAGTTTTATGGGATAACACTCAAAAAACAAAGATGTTACTACCAAAACTTTACCAATTATTTCAGTAGTGACAATTTTATGGGATAACACCCCAAAAAAACTAAAATGTCACTACCGAAACTTCAACAAATGTTTTGGTCGGGACAGTTTTATGGGATAACACTCAAAAAACAAAGATGTCACTACCAAAACTTTACCAATTATTTCAGTAATGACAATTTTATGGGATAACACCCCAAAAAAAACTAAAATGTCACTACCGAAACTTCAACAAATGTTTTGGTCGGGACAGTTTTATGGGATAACACTCAAAAAACAAAGATGTCACTACCAAAACTTTACCAATTATTTCAGTAGTGACAATTTTATGGGATAACACCCCCCAAAAAAACTAAAATGTCACTACCGAAACTTCAACAAATGTTTTGGTCGGGACAGTTTTATGGGATAACACTCAAAAAACAAAGATGTCACTACCAAAACTTTACCAATTATTTCAGTAGTGACAATTTTATGGGATAACACCCCCCAAAAAAACTAAAATGTCACTACCGAAACTTCAACAAATGTTTTGGTCGGGACAGTTTTATGGGATAACACTCAAAAAACAAAGATGTCACTACCAAAACTTTACCAATTATTTCAGTAGTGACAATTTTATGGGATAACACCCCAAAAAAAACTAAAATGTCACTACCGAAACTTCAACAAATGTTTTGGTCGGGACAGTTTTATGGGATAACACTCAAAAAACAAAGATGTCACTACCAAAACTTTACCAATTATTTCAGTAGTGACAATTTTATGGGATAACACCCCCCAAAAAAACTAAAATGTCACTACCGAAACTTCAACAAATGTTTTGGTCGGGACAGTTTTATGGGATAACACTCAAAAAACAAAGATGTCACTACCAAAACTTTACCAATTATTTCAGTAGTGACAATTTTATGGGATAACACCCCAAAAAAAAACTAAAATGTCACTACCGAAACTTCAACAAATGTTTTGGTTGGGACAGTTTTATGGGATAACACTCAAAAAACAAAGATGTCACTACCAAAACTTTACCAATTATTTCAGTAGTGACAATTTTATGGGATAACACCCCAAAAAAAAACTAAAATGTCACTACCGAAACTTCATCAAATGTTTTGGTCGGGACAGTTTTATGGGATAACACTCAAAAAACAAAGATGTCACTACCACAACTTCACCAAATGTTTTCGTCATGACTGTTCTGGTAGTGACCTTTTAATGGGATAACACCCAAAAAACCAAAGATGTCACCACCAAAACTTCACCAATTATTTCAGTAGTGACTGTTTTGGTAGTGACAATTTTACATACTTTTGAGCCTAGCTCAAGGATGCAAATCAGCACATGATAAGCTCAGTTCTACACACTTGTACACATATAAAAACTAAATGTTATGGAATAACTCCTAAAATGTGTTTGATTATAGAAAAATGGTGTTCGTTTGTGACATTTTTACACACATATTTTTCATAATTTGAACACATTTACCTCAAAATGATGGGGTCTCTCTACTCACCATGTAGCTATGAGAGAGAGTGACAGATAAATTTCTTGATTATACATGTAGGGGTGTAGTCAATATCAGTCTCAGCCAATGAACTAAAAAATACACTATTTCGGTAGTGACATGATAATAAGGGACACTTTTTTTTTTACTACTTATGTTTCATAATTTACAAAGAAAATAAAAAATAAATATTTTTCTCTTATGCCTCCAATAAATATTTTTATAATATAACTTCACTTTAAAAATAAAAACAAAAACAAAATATTTTAAAAATATTTTAAAAACATTAACGAAAAATAAAATGCTTAATATATTTTAATATAATTTTCATAAGTTGAAAATTCGGGTTAGGGTTAGAGTCAGCCACCTGCCAATTGAAAGAACCCACTAAATGATGACATACTGATATTTTAAATATTATTGTGGGTTTAAATAGATAATAAAAGGATCTTAGTAAATATCATATTTGAATACTTTTTAAATGTTTTGGTTACCATTGACTCCCTTTGTATGAACAAAAATATCATAAAATACTGACAGAGAAACAAAGTCATACAGACTTGAAATGACATAAGGGTGAGTAAATGATGACAGTTTTCATGTTTATTTATGCAATTACCCTGGAAATGTGAGCTTTAATAAATTTTTTTTAATATATATGATTGTATCATTATTAATATAATTTAAAATAATTTAATTAAATAAATATAATTTAATTTAAAAATTTTAATCACGATTAATCGCATTGTTGTCATGGGTTAACTCACGATTAATCGCACATTTTTATCTGTTCTAAATGTACCTTAAATTAATACTTTTTAAAGTTTTTAATACTCTAATCATGGACAAATATGGATGCTTTAAGCAAACACATGTTTATTATTAGTGAAACCATACTCGACATAGAAGATGAAGACTAGACATGTTTCAAAGGTAGATGTTTTTCAAATAACTTGTTCATGTCTATTTGACACATGGACAAAAAAGAACATAGAAATACCAGGTTCCCATTACTTCTTTTTCTTTGCACTGAGCAATTTACTTACACAAGCCTGTTTATATTATTTGCAGGACAGGGAAGCTCACTTCTTCTGAACATGCAAAATGTACATTTATTATTACATTTCTTTGCCTCTTGGTACCCACATACTGTCATTTGATGCAGCCAAGTTCTCTACAAAACTGTTTCCATTGTTATATTTCAGTGTTTCTGTTATCAGACAACCAAAGTAATATGAAATAATGAATTAAATCCTGAAAAAAATCCTGAATTATGATCATGATTCAATCGCTGAAAAGAATAATTTACCGGCATCTGGACATAAGTCACTATTCTCTGCATTATTATCGTTGTTTTTAACTTCTTGTTTGAATGCTTTCACGATCCTTGGACTTTTTAGGAGTTTACCCGTTTAAAGTTATGTGATCGCAAAAACCTGCTTCTTTAATTTTTTTAAGGTATTGTTTTCGTTCTAATGTACTGATTCGAGAGCCCGGTCTCATGAAAATGCGTACTAGTAGCACAATTTTCTGTTTCTATTTGGCGTGCTATTAATAAGCTGAAATTAACTTTGGCATGCATATGATATGCATGTGTTTGACGTACATATAATACACGCTTGCATACACGTATGTGGCTTTACGCATCAACCCCACAGCACCAATCCTAACGTGGACCGACTCCGCTTGCATTCATTTAATATGTCAGAAGTGCCGGTACGCACGAAAAGTGCAAGTACGCAAAAGAATAAAATACAGAAGTGCCTGTGTACTGGCCCACTTCAAGCACTGGAAGCAACATAACATCTGGTTTAACTGAAAGCGCTGTTCCTCTGCCGCTCGCTGAACAGAGCAGACGCAGATATAAAGGTGCGCGCGCATTGGGAAACCTCGCGCTCGTTCGGCAAAACCGGAGAGCCTCAGAAACTATATTAGGTTTGTCCAATTATGTGTTTATGTATTGTTGCTAGGGCTGTCCCCGACTATGAATTTTCATAGTCGAATCAGAATTTTCGAATCTTTCTATAGTCGACCGATAGTCGAATCATCTAGGCCTATGTGTGTGTGTGTGTGTGTGTGTGTGAATGGGCCGGGAGGGGCACGAGTCAGCAGGAGGGTAAAACAGTTTTTATTTTATTTTACACACTGCACACAGCAACAAATTTTAATAAAGCGACCAAAACTGCCTGCCAACTGACAGACGAACTTATTTAGGTTTAAATAAAAACACAGAACGCGTCTTTTAGTTCTAAAAACGCGAGGCGCACAGCACTGCCTTTTTTGCTAAGCAACGACCGAAACAGCTGTCCTGTCAATCAAATCAAAGGATTATAGCGCGAACGCTCTAAAATCTTAGTTTTTTGCTGTTAAGTAAACTGTCATATTAGCAGAAACCCTAAATAATACAGCTCCTGGTTACCCACGATAGACACCAAAGGTTTCTCCTCCATTTCTTGCAGTCTCCGGACTTTTTAAGCAACGGTAAACTTTCGCCATCACAACAGAAGGCCCGCCTCTCCATTCATTCGATTGGACAATGGAAAAGAACGCGAATGACGTTGGGCGTTTTTCCGCTCAGAGTTGATTTTTTTTTTTCAACTTCAGGCGCTCGGAGCGCTCCTGCAAAAACGCGAGGCGAGGGGGGCGCATAAATAGAGCGCAGAACGCTCACTGCCAACAGAAAATCATTCAAAAGAGGCGCCTCCAATTGCAAAAACGCGTTCGGTGTGATCGCCGCCTAATCCCTGCCGTCAAGATGGTCCGCATCTCATCATGGATCAGGGCAAGTGAAAATTAAATCTGTCACAGGGGTGGTTAGATTTATTCACAAACACGTTAAAAATATTTATTGAACGCTTCTTTCTTTTCACTTTTGTTTTTACTGCATTATCATAATCAAAGGCTGTATATAACGTAATATAACCGTACAAAACCAGTAGTTCTGTGTGCAATTAGACATTGAGCACCCCCATATTGCCAAAATAGTATGATGCTCGTTTCACCCGCGAAGATTCGACTGTGAGATCGGTGGTCGAATCAGGCTCCGCATATCGATGCATCGAATCTTCGACTATTCGGGGACAGCCCTAATTGTTGCTAGACACTTTTCGCTAGGTTGGCAACATTGTGCATCCATTTCTTTAACTGCTAGGTAGTGGGTCAAACAGAAAATGCGTGCTGCATTAATCGTGCGTTAATCAAATTAGTGCCGTTAAAATGAATTTGCGTTAACGCGTAATTAACACGTTAATTTTGACAGCCCTAATATATATATATATATATACACACACACACACACACACACACACACACACGCAGTACATAAACATTTATATACACACATTATAATGACAGGACATAATATGACTATCTTGTGTAGTAGAAGGTAAATTTGTCAAATAGCTTCCACGAGGAAGTACTAAATAAACAAAATGCTGTTTTTACGACGCTCTTATGTTGTAAAAATGACAAACATCTGACAGATCCCGCAAGGGGAATGTAAACTTATAAGCAGAAATGTATGTCTGAACGTGCCCAGACTGACCTACTAACTCACTTTTTAGTAATTGCTAAAAGTTTCAAATAACTGGAGGGCATGTTTAGTCTTCCATAATGCAGTTCAGCCAGTAGCCTAATACAGCTAGAAAGAGAGAGCGAGAGCGAGACAGTACGCCTGAGTTATGGACAATGTTCCGGCGTTTCCCCCGACACATCTGCGTTGTATAAACACTAGCGGTGGACCAGTGACCCCCTACCACAGACGCCTGTATCCGTTCCACCTCCATCCTCACTAAAATGGTCATTCAGATTAGGAAGCCCTCACACCACTTTATTTTTCATTTATTTTCATTTACAGGTGGCCTGTGTGTGCGCTAGCGAAGCTCTTCATCTCTGTGTGTGTCGCTGTGCTTGTTTAGATCATGCTCAGACTCTCATGTATACGGTAAGTGCTAGCCAGAGTACATTGTGTGTGTGTGTGTGTGTGTGTGTGTGTGTGTGTCATAGATATCGGGCTCATTCGGTCCATGTGTGCAGTGTGGTGTCTGTGACCACAACGCACCCTCAGTTAAATTCCTGCTTTTACCCACACGCCATCAATACGTTCAGCACAAACAGCAGACTGAAAGCTCCCTCTGCACATCTCGCAACCTCTGCCACCAGTCCCCCTTAAGCCATCAAGTGGCCGCATTAACCTTGAGCTGCAATTGCTTCAGGCTGCTCCGTCAAGAACACTGAACTGTATTCAGCCTTAAAATACTCCTGAACATCTGCAAATTCGCCCGGGTTAGAAACTCTGATTGGATGAGCCATTTCTCATCCTCCAAGCAAGATTGAAGATGCTGAAAGGCAGGTGTAACAAGCGCCTTAATGGTTCAGTCCTATCTGAGATTAAAGATTTCAAATTTTGAACTAAATACTAGGGTAATTTTTACTGTACTGTAAAACTGAAGTCAAAGTGTACAATTAATTGCAGTTATGATAAAGATATAGTCACATTGTGAAACATACAATCATAACTTTGAGAAAGAGTCATACATAAAATATATGCAAAATATAAAGTCATAATTTTACAAAATAGTCTTATCTATGATCAGTCACCTTGTTAAATAGTCACGATTACAAATAATTACGGTATCGAGTACCGATTTTATGTTATGGTGATCGGCCGATACCAATGCCGATTCCGATGCTTTGAGCTTTATCTAACTGATATGTAATCTCTCTGATCAACATTCATCTTTTTTCAGATAAAGTATTACTATAGATGTTGCTTTTGTTATATTTTGTTACATTTTTCCAGTAATTATGTAATATACATAATGCAATGTAACTATTGTAACTATTTTAACAGAGTAATAAATAATCACTCATTATACAGCGAACATTTTAATATGCCTTCAAAATTGGGTTTATGTCTAAGGTGCGCAATTATTTTCAGAGTAACGTACACGGCGAACATACATGTCCATATCACTTTGCCACATAATTTTGGTTATTTTAAAGATCCTTGCAGGCTAAAACAGCAAAATAACCAAAACCCACAAAGACAATGGCCAAACTAAACAAGGTAAACAATAGGATAAAAAAACAACTGATTATTTCCATTTTTTTAGCCACAAATTTGTTTTATTATGCACAGAAAGCACATACAGTATTTCTCCCACTCTCTCTTCCTTACAGATGCACACACATGCAGTTAGCATACGCACTAATAAACAACTTTAAAACTATAGGACAGTTTTCACAAGTGAGGTAACAACAGTGCTGTTCCTGAAGAAAATTAACTTTAAGTTTCACTTTTAGTAGAGACGGTGCTGCTGCCACTCAGTTTTGAGAGAGAGGTAATTCAAGAGCCTAATCTCTTTATATATACGTCTCGTGGTGGCTCGTTCTTAAACGCCGAATCAGGTTAGTGGTGTAAATTTTTTTGGACAATGCTCCAGCATGTGAGATTTCTTTGTCATAGTATTTCTTTAAAATAGTATTTCCACACCGGCGACTGCGGCACCGATTCATTCACGTCCGCATGCATCATGTCCTCACGCATTGACGTTATCGAATTGCGATCGGTTTGTGAGATCAGCCAAGTTTAGTGAGAACCGATCTAACCATGAAATGTGATTATCGGCCGATACCGTTCTCCGGCTGATCGTTCTGAGCATCACTACAAATAATAGCATTATTTGAGAGCAATTCTGCAAAATAGCTATGATCAAAGAAATGGTCGCAATTATGCAAAATAAAATTGGAGGTGAGATATAAAATCACAAATAAGACAAAGTTGCAATTTTGAGATATAGAGTTGCAATTGTGTGCCTGAGATATTGTTACAATTATGAGAAACAGTATCAACTGCGAGAATTATAAGACCAGTCTAGCAAAACAGTCGCCAGTTATGAGAATTAAAATAACAAGTATGATATATAAAGTAAATTTATGTAAATGCACAGTTATGAAAAAATTGTAAATAAGAGAAAGTTGCAATTTTAAAATTTCAAGTCATAATTATGAGAAATATGGTTGTAACTGTGAGATATAAAATCGCAAGGCAAGTATAAGATCACACTAAGAAGCTGCAAATAAGATTCTGCAATATCAAGCTACAATTTAAAGCCAAAAAAAAATTGTAGCTGCAACTCTGAGATATATACAATGTACAATTGTGAGAAATAAAGTCCCAATAACCATTTTATTCCATATAAATCTGTGTCAGGAGTCAACTTTCACAAGTACATTCTTCAAGTATTTTCGATTCGGCCATCTTTCACCTTTTTTTAGCAAGAAATTACGAAGATAAAGCTGTGTTTTCTTACTAAATTGCTACTATTTGTATTGTGACTACTACAAGTGTGAGATGTTTAGTAAAAGTTTGTGATGTAAATATTATGAGGAAAATCACACATAAGAATCAAAATTGACAAAGTTGAAATGAAGAGAAAAATGGTAATGTTATGACTACTACACAATACGAAACGTAAATCACATCGTACTCACAATTAAGAAATATTACCAGTTTTAACAAAGAAAGTAAATAAGAAATAAAACCAAGCGTGAGATCAAATCTTCAAACAAACACACACTAATGTGGAAAGTCGCAAATAAGAGAAAGCCATGATTTTTAGATGATGACAAATATAGCTGTGAATGAGAAATATATAGTACAAGTGTGAGGAATAAAGTCCCAATTACCATTTTATTCCATATAAATCTGCGTCAGGAGTCAATTGTGACTATTTCTTGTATTAAGACAATTGCTAGTGTGAGATATAAAGTCAAATTTTGTGTTGTAAATATCAAGAGGAAAAAGCCACAAATAAGAATCGAAATTGACAAAATTATGAGAAAACTGAGAAACAGTAACAGTTTTAACATGAAATCACAATTACAAGAAAGTAAATGGCAAGAAAAAATCTAAGCATGAGATGAACTAGTGGGACATAATCACACTATAATGAAAAAAGCCGCAAATAAGAGAAAGTCTCAATTTTGAGATGAAATTGCAATTATGAGAAGTGAGATATATAGACTGTGAGATGTACAGATATACGGAGACATACAGATTCGACACGCTTTGACAAGATCATTCTTCTAGTATTTTTGATTTGGCCAACTTTCACCTTCATTTAACAAGGCATCACGAAAAAACAGAGCTCTATTCGTTTACTCAATTAATACTATTAATATAAAGTCAAATTTTGTGATGTAAATGAGGAAAACGTCACAAATAGGAATCAAAATCGACAAAGTTGATGATAATGAGATGAGACATTGCATAGCTGTAAGATTTTATACAGAAAAAATTGAGACAAAGTCACAATTATGAGATGCATGATACAGATACATACTGCAATTGAGAGAAATAAAGTCGCAATTACCATTTTATTCCATATAAATCTGCGTCAGGAGTCCACGCAAACTAGCAGTGCAAAAGAAAATACTCATTTGACAAGCTTTCACAAGTCTATTCTTCAAGCATTTCTGATTGCTGAACATCTTGAAACTCAGCCAACGACTAATCTTTCCCCTTTATTTAGCAAGACACTATGAAGACACAAAGAACCGTGTGTTTGTTTACTGCTGTGTGTGTCAAAACTCCTGTAACATTCCAAGCGAGGTCACGGCTGGGTTAAGGAGGGGTCAGAGGTTCTCTCTAAGAGTGTGTGTGTGTTCAGCAGAAGAATGTCAGAGGCCCACTGCCCATCAGTCTGCTAGGGAAGGAGGGACAGACTGGAGGGGAGCGGAGGTGAAGGATGGGAGTACGGGGTGAAGGGGAGGTGAGGGGGCACTCGGGGAAGGTCAAACGGCGGTCAAATACAAAACACACACACAGTCGAATCCAGTCGGCCCAGCTCGCCCTACATTCCTATTCACCAGAAGACCATTTCCTTTCCACAGACTCTCTCCTCTCAGTAAGCACACACACACATCCAGAGCTATTTTTGGTGTTCGTACAGGAAGAAAACCAAAATGCATGGGTATGTGGGTGGCAACTCCCACGGTGCCCCGCGCACCCCTCCGCCTCGCCCTGCACAATGGCAGCGCCTGAATTCCGATGAATGGGTGGTCACAACACGGGATGCGCATCCTAAACTGGGATCAATGCACAAAGTGTTGTGTTCTCCTTCAGACTGGCACCTACCAGAAGACCCCCACTGTCCTTAACACCCCCCAACCACCCATAATCTGACCCCCCCAGCCCTGATGGCTAAAAAATGAGACCGACCCCTGACCTGAAGTCATTCCCTCTCTCCGTAGGCGCAGATGACAGCCCACAAATCAAGCGTGCCGTGCCAAGCGTGCGTAGGAGATTCCACTTTACTAGAGCCTTTGGTATCTATGCAGTGTTAATCTGGATTAAGTGTACCTAAATAATGCGTTCACACTTAACACCTGTGTACACACACATTTGTCAACGGTTACGGCTGATAAAAGGAACGTTTCTGAATATAAAAGTGATTTTAGTCCACTACACTGTAAAAATGACTAATTTTAAATGGTAAAAAAGCTACAGTAAAATCCTTTTAATTGATACAATTTTTTACTACTTTGCACATTTCTGGACTGTTTTACAAGACAATGTCATTTTAGTCTTTTCACTTCAAAATTTCACGTTTCATTGTGTTACATACCAATTATTTGTTATTTGTGAAATTAACTAGCAATTTCTGAGTGAATTAGATTCCACTCTTCTACTGTGCTAATCTGGATTAAGTGTACCTAAATAACGCGTTCACACTTAATACCCGTGTGCACACACATTTGTCAAGGGTTACGGCTGATAAAAAGGAACATTCCTGAATATGAAAGTGATTTTAGTACACTACACTGTAAAAATGACTAATTTTCATGGTAAAAATGCTACAGTAAAAACCTGTTAATTGGTGAAAATTAATTACTACGTTGCAAATTTCTGGACTATGTTTTACAAGAAAATGCCATTTTAGTCTTTTCACTTTAAAATTTCACGTTTCTTTGTGTTACTTACCAATTATTTGTTTATATTTGTGAAATTAACTAGCAATTTCTGAGAAAATTAAGATTCCACCACTACTGTTTTACTCTGGATTAAGTGTACCTAAATAACGTGTTTACACTTAAAACCTGTGTACACACATGTTTGTCAATGGTTTCAGCTGATAAAAAGGAACGTTTCTGAATATGAAAGCTATTTAGTACACTACACCATAAAAATTACAAATTTGAATGGTAAAAAAGCTACAGTAAAATCCTGTTAATTGGTAAAATTCCTTATTGCTTTGCACATTTCTGGACTATGTTTTACAAGAAAACGCCATTTTAATCTTTTCACTTCCAAATTTCATGTTTCATTGTGTTACTTACCAATTATTTGTTATTATTTGTGAAATTTACTAGCAATTTTTGAGAAAATTAGATTCCACTCTTCTACTGTGTTAATCTGGATTAAGTGTACCTAAATAACGCGTTCACACTTAATACCTGTGTACACACACGTCAACGGTTACGACTGATAAAAAGGAACATTTCTGAATATGAAAGTGATTTTAGTACACTACACTGTAAAAATGAAAAAAAGCTACAGTAAAAACCTGTTAATTGTAAAATTACTTTGCAAATTTCTGGACTATGTTTTATAAGAAAATGCCATTTTAGTCTTTTCAGTGCAAAATGTGTTACTTACTAATTATTTGTTATTATGAAGTTTACTAGCAATTTCTGAATGAATTTTATTCCACTATACTAGAGCCTTTGGTATCTACACAGTGTTAATCTGGATTAAGTGCACCTAAATAACGCATTCACACTTAATACCTGTGTACACACACAGGTCAACAGTTACGGCTGATAAAAAGGAACATTTCTGAATATGAAAGTGATTTTGGTACACTACACAGCAAAAATAACTAATTTTCATGGTAAAAAATGCTACAGTAAAACCTGTTAATTGGTCAAATTCCTTACTACGCTGCATATTTCTGGACAATGTTTTACAAGAATATGCCATTTTAGTCTTTTTAATTAAAAATCTCATGTTTAATTGTGTTACGTACCAATTATTTGTTATTATTTGTGAAATTTACTAGCAATTTCTGAGTGAATTATATTCCACTATACTAGAGCCTTTGCTATCCAAGCCATGTTAATCTTGATTAAGTGTACCTAAATAACGCGTTAACACTTAATACCCGTGTGCACACACATTTGTCAAGGGTTACGGCTGATAAAAAGGAACATTTCTGAATATGAAAGTGATTTTGGTACACTACACAGCAAAAATAACTAATTTTCATGGTAAAAAATGCTACAGTAAAACCTGTTAATTGGTCAAATTCCTTACTACGCTGCATATTTCTGGACAATGTTTTACAAGAATATGCCATTTTAGTCTTTTTAATTAAAAATCTCATGTTTAATTGTGTTACGTACCAATTATTTGTTATTATTTGTGAAATTTACTAGCAATTTCTGAGTGAATTATATTCCACTATACTAGAGCCTTTGCTATCCAAGCCATGTTAATCTTGATTAAGTGTACCTAAATAACGCGTTAACACTTAATACCCGTGTGCACACACATTTGTCAAGGGTTACGGCTGATAAAAAGGAACATTTCTGAATATGAAAGTGATTTTGGTACACTACACAGCAAAAATAACTAATTTTCATGGTAAAAAATGCTACAGTAAAACCTGTTAATTGGTCAAATTCCTTACTACGCTGCATATTTCTGGACAATGTTTTACAAGAATATGCCATTTTAGTCTTTTTAATTAAAAATCTCATGTTTAATTGTGTTACGTACCAATTATTTGTTATTATTTGTGAAATTTACTAGCAATTTCTGAGTGAATTATATTCCACTATACTAGAGCCTTTGCTATCCAAGCCATGTTAATCTTGATTAAGTGTACCTAAATAACGCGTTAACACTTAATACCCGTGTGCACACACATTTGTCAAGGGTTACGGCTGATAAAAAGGAACATTCCTGAATATGAAAGTGATTTTAGTACACTACACTGTAAAAATGACTAATTTTCATGGTAAAAATGCTACAATAAAAACCTGTTAATTGGTGAAAATTAATTACTACGTTGCAAATTTCTGGACTATGTTTTACAAGAAAATGCCATTTTAGTCTTTTCACTTTAAAATTTCACGTTTCATTGTGTTACTTACCAATTATTTGTTTTTATTTGTGAAATTAACTAGCAATTTCTGAGAAAATTAAGATTCCACTATACTACTGTTTTACTCTGGATTAAGTGTACCTAAATAACGTGTTTACACTTAAAACCTGTGTACACACGTTTGTCAATGGTTTCAGCTGATAAAAAGGAACGTTTCTGAATATGAAAGCTATTTAGTACACTACACCATAAAAATTACAAATTTGAATGGTAAAAAAGCTACAGTAAAATCCTGTTAATTGGTAAAATTCCTTATTGCTTTGCACATTTCTGGACTATGTTTTACAAGAAAACACCATTTTAATCTTTTCACTTCCAAATTTCATGTTTCATTGTGTTACTTACCAATTATTTGTTATTATTTGTGAAATTTACTAGCAATTTCTGAGAGAATTAGATTCCACTCTTCTACTGTGTTAATCTGGATTAAGTGTACCTAAATAACACGTTCACACTTAATACCTGTGTACACACATGTTTGTCAACTGTTACGGCTGATAAATAGGAACATTTCTGAAACTGAAAGCGATTTAAGTACACTACACTATAAAAATGATTAATTTTAAATAGTTGAAATGCTACAGTAAATTCTAATGATTGGGAAAAATCCTTAATATTCATCGATAAAGGGCAATTTTTTTACATTAAGATTAATACATATCTGAAAGCTGAATAAATATACTTTCCATTGATATAGGACAGTATTTGGTGAGATACAACCATTTGAAAATCTAGAATCTGATGGTGCAAAAAAATCTAAATATTGAGAAAATTGTCTTCAAAGCAGTCCAAATGAAATTCTTAGCAATGCATATTACTAATAAAAAATTAAGTTTTGATTTTTGGCTATTGCTACAAATATACCTGAGCTACTTAAGACTGATTTTGTAGTCCAGGGTCACATTTGTGAAATTTAATAGCAATTTCTAAATGAATTACAACGCCGATTACACCAATTGTGTTTGTGTGTGCACTTATTTTATTTACATTTTACATGCATCTTATGTTGTTAAATTAATGTTTATTGCATTATTTTCGTGTTTCCATAATGGTGTTTTGTATTTTTGTAGTTTTTTGTATTATAAAAGGTATAAAACAGATGTCAGTTTTTAAGTAGGTTATTTTAACATTAAATCAGTTAATTTTGTTTATTTATTTATTTGTTTATTGGTGATTTTACAGAAAGGTTCAGGCAACCACAGCTTTTTTTACTGCAAATACCTCATATTTTGTTTGTTTTTACTGTGTACCACACACAAAAAAAGTAATAAAAACCCGAAATTAAAGATTGTAACTCAGTTTGTCCCATAACAACTTGCTGAGTTGATATTTCTCCCAGTGCTGGATGAGTCATAATGTGTGTGTGTTTTAGACAGTAAAAACAAAGGTCTTTTATTGTTCTAGTCTGTAAGGAGCAATATCTTCATCATTTCTAATGTTCGGTGCACGCCGACGATGACACAAAATGTCTTTGGAGAAACGGAGGGAAATTTCCACTCCACGTTCCCTAATTGTTGTTTACCTCTGGCTTTCTCCTGCTGTGATAGATATCTGTCAGGTGGCATATATGTACAATGGTTACAGGACGCTCTCGTCACCAGCCTACGTGTGTCATGCGGATGATGATATGAAGTGCACCCACACACTCCTCTGCAGGTGGTCTGTTATGCCAGTACACAAACCTGTTGTGCTCCTACTCTGTTATGGCAACTCCGTCAAAAACAAAAGGATTTACTACACAGAAACTCTCTCCGTCTCAGAGATGCACACCTTTATATACTTGAGAGCGACACACACACACCCTCCCAAAGCAGACACACAGGAGCCAGTCGGACCGTGTATGAAGAAACCCGTTCCACGCCATATAACCTAGACCTGAATCCTCAAACACACACAACAGCAAAGAAGGCTAAATCCTCTTGTGTGCACAGCGTACATGCACAAACCAAGACACCACATGTTGTTGCATTTTGGGTAAAACATCTATTGTACTGATACTCAATCTCATAATGCCTTTTTCTGGCGCACTGCCTCATTTTAAGCAGCTAATTTGGTAAAAGTGGACAGCAGACAGTATAAACACAATGACTGCACTAATCTGCACACCCCCCAAAAAATCATCATCATCATCATCAGTGTGAGACAGATAGAGAAGACTAAACCCTGCTGCTAATAGATTTAAACAGCACAGCACGGAGAAAGTTTGAGGTGCTTTATTCTCAGAGAATGAGCCCCCTGCTGTTCAACCCGGAGCCGAATTACAGGTTGGTGTAAATTTAACTCGGACTAATTTGTTGTCGGTGTTGTCATGTTTACATTTTACATTTGAGCGAGAAAGGAAGCTAACAAAGCCGTTCGGAAGAGTTTTTGCGCCGGAAGCAAACATGTAAACAATGAACCCTTAGGCCTATACTTCTCAAACGTATTCTTACTTAGACGTTGCATTTGTTACAGCACATTCCTTAAAGTGGAAAAGAAAAGCGGAACTGACATTTTTTTCTGTATGTCAGACTGTCATGATTTATATAAAAAATAAAATAAATAAATAAATAGACAATAGTCTATATACCCGCGTGTATACAAAACGTGACATTTAAAGATCTAAATCTTGCATGCAAATGTCGTAAATTATTTTATAAAATGTGTCGCTATGCAATTAGGCTAGAACTCGATCAAAGTAGTTTAAAATATAATTGTACCTTCTTAGAAACGCGCTAGAGCGCCTGATGTAAACAAACAACTCTTTTAAAGCGAAACAAAAAAGAGCGAAAATGCTATTTTACACTTCGTATAGGCTAAACTAAATAAAACGTTTTATAGAAGTGTTTCTAGCTAAACTATTTGCACAAGATGAGTTTTACAATCTCTAATTCATTTATTTCATAAGCACAAGTTTGCGGTCATAACGTAAATAATAACAAAAGGCTAATGATAAAAATGATTAGCCTACTTTAAGACATATAAACAAACTTAAACTCAACCAGCCAATAAATAAAACATCGATTAAATAATTAATTTATGCCTTCATATTATCTAGTATAAAATCATATTTCATATTTAAACTGAAAATGATCCAGACCACTTTAAATGTTTGTTCCAAAACCGCTAACTTTCAAAAGATGTGTAGCCTAGCCTACATAAAAACAAATAACAACAAAAATATAATATTTTATTAGCTATGAAAAAAATAGTAGCATAACATTGACAACAACAACATGATCAATCATTCATGGCCATATAGTCACCATAACCCCAAAACCCTCACATTACGATTTATTAAAATTAATTTACATGCCCTAAAACCGCGTTATTTACACTCAGGCTATATCAGGCTAATTTTTGTCAAAACGCGGACAGATATAGCCTACTACAATCTAACAATAGAGGCGATTTGACAGTTTTTATGACTTGATGTGTTAAAGATGAAACCACACAAGTAAAAGAAGGCGGCTGGTTTTAAAATCAAATGTTTAATTCTGACTAGTTTGCTTTTAATTTCACTGTTCAGCTAGTCAACAAACAGTTAAGAAACTGGAATAAACTCTGCCGACTGCTTCTGAAAATTGTGGCGTGCTGTATTCTGTTCTTTTCATCGTGTCAGAATCTCACAAGTGTCATTTCCCAAGGGAAAGACGGCATCCATGTGGTGTTGCTGAGCTGAAGTCCTCCAATACAAACACTGTCAGACTCTGGTCTCAACTGCGCCACCTGCTGTTCGTTTAGTTCGACATCAAACCCTCAGAGAGAACGCTGCTTAGTGAACAGACAACCTCTCAGCTAACAAATCAAGCGCCGATCGATGAAATTAATTATTTCCTATCTCCAGAAGAACGAACGAGACGTTTTCAAATTGGACTTTTTATAATCCGCAACGTTGTTTGAGTCAAAGTTGATGCTCCGCCATGAACACACTCCAAAACATATTTTACCCTTCGGCTTCATTAGGGACTCATAAATATTTCAGCCCTCAGAAATCTGGAATGTCAATTCATCAGGAGTGACAGCCCTCTCTCTCAGCTCTTCTTTTTTGATATTCCCTAATTATCACCCAGACACGATGTTGATTTATCGTTTCCGACAAATGTCACGCGTCCGGATCTTTTCGGCTGCTGATCGACGACGTTACAAATAAGTCTTTCTGAATTACAGTAGGCCTCGTACTGTCTGTGTTTGATCACTCACTTCCCCGCGATATCTTCTCACCTTCACTATAAATTACAGTCAGCGACGACGACAAAACTTTTCCTCTTAAGTCGTTGTAAATTCTCATGAATTTATGTGCGGTTTACAAACTGTAAGAACAGGCCGTGTGAAGCCAAGGAAACTTTCTGATGTTTTATTTTAAATGACTACGCAGCTCCAACTATTGCAGATTTATAGATCACGAGCTTGACTTAATGGATGTCCCCGGATAAATTAAAAATTGAATCTGCTTCGTTTATTTTAGGCCTGTTGAAACGATAGCATGTTGTTCGTGTAAATATAAACTAGATGCCTTTGTGTCTAAACCTTTTAATTGCTTTTTTTAAATGGTTTAACAATTATTTTGGTGACTTCACTGTGGCGTATTTTAAATTAATTTGTTATACGTTTAAATATGAAAAGCCAGGTAAAAACTTTTGAGAATAAAAAACAAACATATTTTGGTGAGTCTGTCTGTGTGAGTGAAACCAAACTACAAAATGCAGAATTACGTTAGAATTTTACACGTTTTAATTAAGACAGATACCGCAGAGATAGATCCAGGCCTAACTTAAAGCCAAAACTTTATTTCGGAAGCCTTTAGGTAATTGCTTATCCATCACTGCTACGTCTCGATTAGTGTGATCATACAGGAGAGATATCATTTTAAGTATTTACCCTCACTATTCGAAAGTGAAAAATCAAGCATAACAGAAGCGCAAAAAACGATATAAAAACCGATCAGTCTACTTTATAGTGGGAATTATCTTTAAACGTGTGTCTCATAAAACTAAAAGACTGGCTAATTATTGCCCAAACGGCGATAGAGAGTGCATAACGTTCAATTATTGTCAGACAAAGCACTTACAGCACGGGATTTTTTTTTTTTTTTTTTGTTAAAATGAGGCAAGAATTTACACTTGTCATTCTCCTAACTGCCGAACACGTTCATTTAAATTCACTCGCAAATATAAATAGCATTATTGCTTGTTTGACGTTGTTTCAAAGTCACACGGGATGATAAAAAACAATTTTCCGAAATGATCCTGAACTGTATTTACACATCTTTCTAAATGAGAATTAATTTAAGGTCTGCATCCTCTGTTCAAATCAATCATCTGATAAAAACTGCTAAATGCTTTTTATTATTCATTCAATTTTTTGAAAGTCAATTCTTGTATTTTGGATAAAGCAGTTATTTATATTAAAGCACTTATATTTATAACAAAATATTTGTGTTTGTTTATTGTTCATAAAAAAATATATAGCCTGTTTTTCGTTGTACTAAAAGTGAAAAATAATATATACACTGTTAAAAAAAGTTAAAAGGCATAACATTCCTGAAAAATAGTTAGCTATTAGTATTATTTCTTAAAAGTAACTAGTGGATCGTTTTTTAAATAGCCTACATATTTTGTTTGTAAAAACGTTCCCTTATCAAATAAAGTCACTGTAGCGTAACCTTGCAGGGAGCCATTTTGTTGTGATGTGACAAGAAACCCATAAAACAAAAAAAGACACCTTCAGACCCTCGAGGTGACTATAAAGAAAATATCTTAACTTTATGAAACTACACGTTTTGTCGTTTTGTCCAGATCGATATATGGACAAACGGCATAAGAATAATAGTTAAGTAACTTGTACACGTTTACAACACTTTGCGTTTTTAAGATTTGTTTGTCCTTTCTTTTTTTTTTTTTTTTAAGCAAACGGTCAAACGTTTTTCAAAAAGTTTTTAATATGAAACATTACTTTTCTAAAAAGCTTACACTTGTCATTGTCCCTTATAGGCTACGTTAGGAAAGCATACTGAAACGGCATCAGTGTAAATCAAGAACTATATATAATAAAATAAAGGCTAGGCTATCAACGCAATTTTAGTCTATGACTTCTTTTTTAACATTCATTTTTCTTGAAAAGAAAAGAAAAGAAAAGAAAAGAAAAGAAAAGAAAAGAAAAGAAAAGAACAATATCAGTGAATGTCCTAAACCTGCTGATTTGACAGTGTCCAACAAAAACAGATACAGGGAACCGAAGGCCAGACAGTTGAAGTGCAGTCGTGATTTCCGTGAGGAGGGGGGCTCGAGAGGGGCGCTGAGAGACCGCGGATGAGGGGACTTGATGTCAAGGACTTTTTTCCTTCTTACCGAGAAAGTGAACAACACCCGCTGCCGTCGAGCGACTTCTGAAAAACTCTCTGCACGTCTCGAGTTTGCCGCGCTGTCGCCTTCCTAGCCTTCAGAAAGCGTTTGATTAAAAAAGAGAAGAGAATAAATCGATCGCGTTTCCAAGGTCGCGTTTCACCGGAGGAGCAAAGTGCTTTTGTTGTTTGGTAAGTGTGGTCCGTCATCCATATACTGTAGCTCGCGTTAAACGGACATCAACAACTTAAAACCCGCACAAGTCGAACTGACTCAGCTATACTTTTTAATTGGTGAGGTCTGTTCATTCAATACGACGATATATATCTGTTGCTGAGGGAGATAATTTACGAGTAGCAATGTGTAGTTTGTTTCTTGACACAGGGAATCTTTGCTGAGCCTTTCTCGTTTCAGATTCGGGGTTTATGGCCTGCTGATTAATGAAGCCGATATGTGTCCCCAAATTATGTCTCAGTCATAAGTAATATTGCTACAAATCTACACATTGCATAAATTATGACAGGCTGCTTTTTATTTGTTCATGTAATTATTTTATATGCTATTCAGATTTTATACTTTAACCGTTACCACTTCAATCTGTGACCCTGGACAACAAAACCTTAAGTAGCAATATTTGTAGCAATAGCCAAAAATACATTGTCGTGTATGGGTCAAACTTGTTTTTCTTTTATGGCAAAATTAGGATATTAAGTAAAGATCATGTTCTGTGAAGATATTTAGTAAATTTCCTACCATACATATATCAAAACTGAATTTTTTGATTAGTAATATGCATTGCTAAGAACTTAATTTGGAAAACTTTAAAGGCGATTTTTTCAATATTTAGATTTTTTTTTTGCACCCTCGGATTCCAGAAATAGTACTATCTCAGCCAAATATTGTCCTATCCTAACAAACCACACATCAATGAATTATTGATTTATTATGTATAAATCTCAATTTCAAAAAGTTGACCATTACGACTGGTTTTGTGGTCCAGGGTCACATATGAGATCGCAAAAGTCTTTTTTGTCTAAAAAAACTTTTTTTATATATATTAAAAGAAATACTCAATTTCATTTCTTGCAAGTATTTTTGTGTTTTATTGATTGCAGACTAATTCAAATGCTATAGTTTTATAAAGATTTTAATACATGACAATGATAAAATTAATACTAAAAAAAGACATGGAAATTAAAAATTGGTATCCCAAAAAGCATTTATACTAAATGTGTATGTAACTATAGTAATTTACTTTGTTATACTCGACTTGTAATACTTTTCCCCCCCTTTTTAATGTAGAGTTTCAAGACGACAAGGTAATCAAAGATGCCGACCATCTTTCTAAAAACACATTTCTCTTTTATGTTTATATATAAACATCTCTGTAAGTCGCTGTGTATGGCGCTTGTTCTTTCACAAAGTTCACTAACGCAGAAGTCAAACAGTCTTGTGATTTATAATGTTGACAATGAAAAAGAAAGCTGAATTTGAGGGGTGTATC
This sequence comes from Garra rufa, assembly GCF_049309525.1. Classification (NCBI taxonomy): domain Eukaryota; kingdom Metazoa; phylum Chordata; class Actinopteri; order Cypriniformes; family Cyprinidae; genus Garra; species Garra rufa. The sequence continues at coordinate 51,077,448 of NC_133361.1, forward strand.
CTCAGACTCCAGGCAGGTATGGGCAAGTGATAGATCTTTTTCCTCCAACCGGTATTAGCAACATCAATGAACGGTAAAATATTCTGCAGGCAAAGACTACAATCCCTCTGCATAAGCCCAATGTTACTGCAAAGCCTTCTGAAAGCTAATAAATGCTCCTATTCCACAAAGAACTGAGTCGTCTTTGAGATCTGAGATTACTCTTGGCTTAATTTCTGGGGTACAACTTTCTGGATGCAGCTGAAAGGCGAAGTGAATCAAAGATATACGGCCTGCACCCTTTTGTGAAGCGTTTGGAAAGCATCGGCCCGTGTGACTTGGAGTTACAGAGCACTGATATTCAGACAGCCGTGGACATTCACTGTGAATGTTGGCTTCTCTGAATGGCATTAGAGCTGATAAGAGCTCGGCTCAATGACTGACAGTATTTTACTGGGTTAGCTTGATGCATGGTACCATGGAGAGCAACAATCTTCAACTGAGATCACATTTAAGGTATGGATGGCCCATTAGGGTGAATTCTCACTAATGTAAACACATATTCCAGACCTCAGGAACAGACCGTTTTGTGAACGCGTATCATGCACAAGAGAGCGGTCACGCGACGATATACAGTATATCCAAGTGTTTCAGCTGTTTGTACTTAACTGGTTGTGTTAACACACGAATAAAGTATTAGTAATTTTTTTATAACTATATATACACATTTATGTATAGAGTCAAACCAACATTTCTTCTAACACTTTCAACATTTCTCACATTATCACAGTTTAGAAAATGGTAATGCGATATAAGAAGAACTAAAGAGTTAAACTATGCCAGAAAAAAATCATCTTGATAATGTCAGATAACTTTGACAGAAAGGTATGTTATGGATTACAATCAACCAGAAATTATTCACACAACTGTTAGTATGAACATCTTTACACAACTATCAATATTTTATTGACCAGTTACCAAGCAATGCTTATTTTTTTCAGTCTGTGGTGTAAAAAAGTTGCATTAGCAATTAAAGAAAAACACTTTAAGCAAAACATAGTCAGGTCTAAGTGCCTGAATAATTTTTGGTCCCAAATTTTTGTTAATTTTACTGACTTTTTAAGTATAATATGTCACCGTTTACTTTGTGCTATCCTCACTTACATTAATGAAATATATTGTCTTGCACCCACTAGTTAAAAAAAATAATAATTATATGGTGTCCGAATAATTTTTAATAAATTTTGATAATCATTTTGAATTATGAATTATATATGATTATATATTAGATATTGTTTATATATTTATAAAACAATATAAATATCAAAATAAATGTAAATGTATTATATAAATGACAGTAGGGTTTTATGACATATTCATTCATTTTATTTAATATATTAAATACATAGAAGTATATGAATGCACATATTTATCATATTTACTTATGATAATGTATTATATGTATATGATTTCTAAAATGTAATATACATTTCTAAAATGTAAAAAATATAAATATGATCATATATGAAAATATTTGCATAATATAAAATCAAATTTATCATAATCTTTATTTATGAGTGTATTTATTATAGATAGATAGATGATAGAGACAAGACTATCTTCTATCTATCTTGCATATGGATTCTATAACAAACATATATATATATATATATATATATATATATATATATATATATATATATACACACACACACACACACACCTTTCTCTATATATTGTACATGATGAATAATATATGGGTATTATATATTATGTAGAAATGTCTATATATGTGTGTGTGTGTGTGTGTGTGTGTGTGTGTATATATACACGAAATATATAGTAAACAAAATATATGTAATGAAACAAAAACTGTCACTACATACAGTATAAGATGAATAATATATGGATATTACATTATATGATTTATAAATGTCTAAAACATAATATAAACAGAAATGTCTAAATAAGCATAAATGACAATATGATTTCAACATTTGTCATTCATATTATTTATGTTTAATATAGATTTCTTCACTTATGTAATGTATGTATGTATATGTGTGTGAAAAAAAAATATATATATAAAATGTAAACAAAATATATGTAATAAAACAAAAAAATATAAATATGATCATATATACAGCATATGATGAATAATATGTGGATGTTATATGATTTATAAAAGTCTAAAACATAACATCAATAGAAATTTATAAAAAAAGCATAAATGTCAATATGATTTTGACATTTGTCATTCATATTATTTGTTTAATATAGGTTTCTTTACTTATGTTTTATATATATATATATATATATATATATATATATATATATATATATATATATATATATATATATATATATAATTTAACATTGCGTCTTTATTTAGCATATACACTTTAGTCCTGAAAACACATTTGCATTTCTTTATACATGTGTTTTTCCTGTTAGTTGTTTTGACTACAATTATTTGTTTATGCTTCTAAACTGTAAGGTAAAATCGGTTTGGGTTTCAACATCTGATATCCACATTGTTAATTCGATTTACATGAAGGTAAACTCAGACTTCCAAAGGCCATCAGCCACACCCCTCAGCCAAAAAAAAAAAAAAAACACTTCCACCTGCACTCAAACAATAACGTCAACAAGCTCACCTTCTGTCACCACTCTCAACAAACACAAAACAGAGAAGGAGGCAAACAAAGAGAGACTCGGTGGTCATATTAAATGGGACGATTCAGTTAGCCCCCCGCCATCTCCCCTTGAAATGCTGCGATTCCACCTGAGAGTGTGGTGATTTGGGTCTAATTACCCACCTATGATGGGGAAGGGGGGTCAACATCTGTGCTAGTCTACAACCGAGATACAGCCACCGACATCTCGCCGCTTTATGGCTCCGCTCACGTCTG
>NC_133361.1:51080838-51101673 GCF_049309525.1 Garra rufa
GAAATTTATTTAAAAAAATGTCACATCCAAATCATAAAAGTCTCTACAGTACTATATATATATATATATATATATATAAATTATTATTATTATTATTATTATTGCTGTTATGACTAATATATCATAAAAGCCTTTACAGTACACAGTGTCACATGGTAAAAACACGGTAAAATAATAATGATAATAATAATAATAATAATAATTAAATAAATACATAAATAATAACAATAATATCATCATTATTTTAATTTGTATTATTATTGTTGTTGTTATTATTAATATCAAAAAAGCCAGTGTCACATGGTAAAAACAGAGTAATAATAATAATAATAATAATATTTAAATAAATACATACATTAATACTACTACTACTACTACTAATAATAATATCATAATTATTTTTATTTTTATTATTGTTATGATTAATATATCATAAAAGCCTCTCCAGTATGCAGTGTCACATGGTAAAAGCGAAGTAAAATAATAATAATAATAATAATAATATTTAAATAGATACATAGATAAAGAATAAGATCAATAATAATAATAATAATAATAATAATAATAATAATATCATCATAATATAATAATAATATCATAATTATTATTATTATTATTATTGTGGTTGTTATGATTAATATATAATAAAAGCCTCTACAGTACACAGTGTCACATGGTAAAAAGATGGTAAAATAACAATAATAATAATATCATTATTATCATTATTGTTGTTGTTGTTGTTGTTGTTGTTAATATATCATAAAAGCCTCTGCAGTAAGCAGTGTCGCATAGTAAAAACACAGTAAAAATAAATAATAATAATAATAATAATAATGTTGTTGTTTATATTTATCCTTAAAATTATAGAAATATTACACCAACTGTAAAACTTTCACATTTTTTAACATCGATTTAACATTTAAATTAAAGCATAATAATAATGTTATTGTCGTTGTATAATCATAATAACAATCATTCATAAATTAAAATGAATAATAATTTGAACAAAAACAAATATATTGAAAAATGAAACAACAGTTTTTTTTAGCATTATTAATCACAATTTCAAAAACAATAGTACTACTAATAAATCAAAATAATAATACACAGAATAATAACCTTAAATACTACACAAAATTAAATAAGCTATGCGCTTTTAATAATAATAAATAGAATAAACAAAATAATGAATGGATTTTTTTCTAATAATAAATTCAATTCATACTCATAATCATAAAAAGCCTCTACAGTACGCAGACTCACATGGTAAAAATGAATAAAAAAATAGCCCTGGCCTCTCAAAGATCAGCGGTACATGGGTCGACTCTTGTGCCAGGTGAGCGATGTCTGTTCAGCAGCTGATCTCAGAGAGACTGCCTCTGGTCTTTCAGCCACTATTGATGTATTTTTACAATCGTTTCAAATGAAGAGGCACACAGACGTCTGAGAGTAATTGCTGCAATAAATAACATGGAGTAATTTGGATAGAAATGCTCCGTTTCAGTCCTTATCCTCCTTTCACGCGTTCCTGATTCTCTCTCGCAACCGCACATGGCGCGAGCGAGTGTGTGTGCGCGAGTCGGAGTGATTTAGTGTGTTTGTGTGTGCTTTTTTAATTCCTCCTGAATAGTTGATTCAGCTGAGGCGAGCTCAGCATCAGCTGGCTGCTCTGTGTGTGTGTGTAGGCTGATGGTGATTGTGATAGTGATTGTGTTTCTGGTTACTCGTGTGAATGGGATGACCATAAATCTGTAGGCAGAGATTTAGGGAGCTCTCGGCCCAGTGCCGAGCATGGTCAGAGGGGAGCTTTTTCTCTTACACACACACACACACACTCTCTCTCTACCAAGCGACACCCAATCCGCCAGGCCGTAAATTCTTTTCAGCGTCCCGATCAAACGTAGCAAGCTTGGCTAAACTCCAATTCTCTTTCTTTCGCATTCTCCGCCCCCCATTTCTAATGTCTCGCTAAAGTACAGTTTGTGAACGTGTGTACAGATTCTAATCCAATATGTTCACGAACACTATGAAGCTTCTTTACACACTTTTACATCACAAATACACCACCAGTCAAAAGTTTTTGAACAGTGGGATTTTTAATGCTTTTTAAAGAAGTCTCTTCTGCTCACCAAGCCTGCATTTATTTGATCCAAAGTACAGCAAAAACAGTACAATTTTGAAATATTTTTACTATTTAAAATAACTGTTTTCTATGTGAATGCATTTTAAAATATGATTTCTGTGGTTTCAAGCTGAATTTTTAGCACGTGATCCTTCAGAAATCATTCTAATATTCTGATTTGCTGCTCAAAAAACATTTACTATTCTTATGTTGAGTATATTTTTTTCATGTTTCTTTTAGGAATAGAAAGTTCAGAAGAACAGCATTTATCTGAAATAGAAATCTTTTGTAATCTTGCCAAATAAAAGTATTAATTTCTATATTTTTTCCCTTTTTTCTTTCTTTTGAATCTTTCTATTCATCAAAGAATCCTGAAAAATAACTCTTTTAAATATTGATAATAATAATAATAATAATCATAAATGTTTCTTGAACAGCAAATCAGCATATTAGAATGATTTCTGAAGGATCATGTGACACTAAAGACTGGAGTAATGATGCTGAAAATTTAGCTTTGATCACAGGAATAAATTACATTTAAAAAATCAAATAGAAAGCAGTTATTTTAAATAGTAAAAATATTTCACATTTTTACTGTATTTTGGATCAAATGAATGAAAAAAGTTCACTGATAGTGTAAATAGAAAATAATTAAATTTTCAAAACTAGTTTAGTCTTAACAATTATTTTTGACCAAAATTTCAATTTTCTATCATCCTTGCTGAATAAAAGTATTAATTTATTGCATTTAGCTTTGATCACAGGAATAAATTACATTTAAAAAATATTCTAATAAAAAGCAGTTATTTGAAATAGTAAAAATATTTCACATTTTTACTGTATTTTGGATCAAATGAATGAAAACATAAAAAAATCTTATTTTCCAAAAAAATGCACTGGTAGTGTAAATAGAAAATAATTAAATTTTCAAAACTAGTTTAGTCTTAACAATTATTTTTGACCAAAATTTCAATTTTCTATCATCCTTGCTGAATAAAAGTATTAATTTATAGCATTTAGCTTTGATCACAGGAATAAATTACATTTAAAAAATATTCTAATAAAAAGCAGTTATTTGAAATAGTAAAAATATTTCACATTTTTACTGTATTTTGGATCAAATGAATGAAAACATTAAAAATCTTTCTTTCCAAAAAAAAAAAATTACTGGTAGTGTAAATAGATAATAATTAAATTCTCAAAGCTAGTTTAGTCTAAACAATTATTTTTGACCAAAATTTCTATTTTCTATCATCTTTGCTGAATAAAAGTATTAATTTATAGCATTTAGCTTTGATCACAGGAATAAATTACATTTTAAAATATATATTTGGATAGAAAGCAGTTATTTTAAACAGTACAAATATTTCTTTTTTTTTTTTTTTTACTGTTTTTGCTGTATTTTGGATCAAATGAATGAAAACTTAAAAAAATCTTATTTTCCAAAAAAAAAAAAAATGCACTGGTAGTGTAAATAGAAAATACTTAAATTTTCAAAACTAGTTTAGTCTTAATTATTTTTCTATTTTCTATCATCCTTGCTGAATAAAAGTATTAATTTATGTAATTTAGCTTTGACCACAGGAATAAATTACATTTTATAATATATTCGAATAGAAAGCAGTTATTTGAAATAGTGAAAATATTTCACATTTTTACTGTTTTTGCTGTATTTTGGATCAAGTGAATGTAGGCTTGGTGAGCAGAACAGATAAAAAAAACATTCAAAATCGTACTTTTAAAAAACTTTTTTTTTTTTAAATAATTAAATTCTCAAAACTATCGTCTAAAAAATATGTTTGACCAAAATTTCTATTTTCTATCATCCTTGCTAAATAATAAAAAAATTTTTTTATATAATTTAGCTTTGATCACAGAAATAAATGACATTTTGAAATGTATTCAAATAGAAAACAGAAATGTTAAATAGTAAAAATACTTCAAAATTGTACTGTTTTTGCTGTACTTTAGATCAAATAAATGTAGGCTTGGTGAGCAGAAGAGATTTAAAAAAAAACTTTTGACTGCTGTAAATGCCACTGGTGAAGCACTGAATTGAGAAGTTTTATACATGTTTATGCATTTTTGACTGATTTGTGGTCTTTCTGTGTGTTAAACGGATAATAAAAACACTGAATTTCAGTAAAGATGCTTTCTAACTCGTCTAAAGCAGAAAAGTTTAAATTCACAATTGTTGTAAACTCCAAAACCAAGACTTTACTAAACATTTGATGGCAAAGTGATATTTTGAAGAAAACGCCAACAAAACCTAAAGTTTTTCATCTGTAAACAACTTTTGTAATGGAAAACCTTGTGTTTTCTCCTGAAGCCATCAGGAGTCCAACCTGTATAATTATCGATCACGCTCTGAGAGGGGAGACCAAGTGACCTCTGCTTCAATCTGATTACATGGACACTTCATTTAAACTCAGAGTGTGGAATGATTTGGTTTTCTGTTTCCATTAGAAGAGACTAATGTCCTTTTTTGACATCCCACAATTCCTCATGGCTGCATCCTGGGGACACCCTTCCTAATGAATTCAATTTCCCCATTAAGATCTGTTACATACAGTATGGTCATTTTCAAAGGCACCAATTTAACTCTTTGCTACTTACAAAGTATATTAACTTGATTATTTGAGACGGCAAAAAATGGGGTTTTGGACCTTTAACACGATTACTTACTTCTGGAAATTGTCTCTACGTCATACGCTGAAGTTGTGATTTATAGCAAGTTATCACATGATTGTAATGTAGGTTTTTCCTTACACAAGCAAAATGACAGAAATGTCACACATGCAATGTGATTGTTTTGGGTGATTCAACATTTTAAATCATTGAAGTATAAATGTTGTTATTGCTATTATTAATCATAAATATTATTATAAATACTATTGTTTTGTTGTTATGATCAATAATAATAATAATAATAATGTTTTATTTGTTTGTTTGTTTGGGGTTTTCCTTAAAATGGTAGAAATAACGCACAGACAGTCACATGTATCACATGTAATGTGATTGTTTTGTGTGATTCAACAACGTTTAAATGATAAAAGCAAAATATTATTATTATTATTAATCATAATAATTAAGATAATATTGAAGAATAAATAAATAAATAAATAATACATATTATTATTATAAATACTGCTGTTTTGTTATGATTAACAACAACTATTATTTATTTATTTGTCATATATATTGTATGTAATGTGATTGTTTTGTGTGATTCAACATTTTAAATGATTAAAGCATAGAAATATTATTGTTAATCATAATTATGATCATACTGAACAATAAATAATACCTATTATTACTATAATAACAACTATCATTATTATTATAAACATTGTTTGTTTTTATAATAACATTTATTTATCTGTCACATGTATCACATGCAATGTGATTGTTTTATGTGATTCAACATTTTAAATGATTAAAGCATAAAAATATTATTGTTAATCATAATTATGATAATACTACACAATAAACAATACCTATTATTATAATAACAATTATTAATTATTATTATTATAAACATTATTGATTTTGTTTTTATAATAACATTTATTTATCTGTCACATGTATCACATGCAATGTGATTGTTTTATGTGATTCAACATTTTAAATGATTAAAGCATAAAAATATTATTGTTAATCATAATTATGATAATACTACACAATAAACAATACCTATTATTATAATAACAATTATTAATTATTATTATTATAAACATTATTGATTTTGTTTTTATAATAACATTTATTTATCTGTCACATGTATCACATGCAAAATGTGATTGTTTTATGGGATTCAACATTTTAAAGGATTAAAGCATAAAAATATTATTATTAATCATAATTATGATAATACGGAACAATAAATAATACCTATTATTATAATAATAATTATTATTATTATTATTATTATTATAAACATTATTGATTTTGTTTTTATAATAACATTTATTTATCTGTCACATGCATCACATGCAATGTGATCGTTTTATGGGATTCAACATTTTAAATGATTAAAGAATAAAATATTAATCATAATAATAATTATGATAACATTGAAGAATAAATAAATAAATAAAGCAAGCCTATTATTATTATTATTATTATTATTGTTATTATTATTATTATAAATACTATTGCTTTATTAAAATTAATAACAGCAACGTTTATTTATTTATGTCACATCTATCACATGTAATGTGATTGTTTTGTGTGATTGAACATTTTAAATGATTATTATTATTAATCAATGATAATTATGATAATACTGTACAATAAAAAATAAATAATACCTATAATAAAAAATAATAATAACTATTATTTATTTATTTATCTGTCACATGTATCACATGCAATGTGATTGTTTTATGGATTCAACATTTTAAATGATTAAAGCATAAAAATATTATTATTAATCATAATTATGATAATACTAAACAATAAACAATACCTATTATTATAATAACAATTATTATTATTATTATAAACATTATTGAGTTTGTTTTTATAATAACATTTATTTATCTGTCACATGTATCACATACAAAATGTGATCGTTTTATGGGATTCAACATTTTAAATGATTAAAGCATAAAATATTATTAATCATAATAATAATTATGATAACATTAAAGAATAAATAAAAAAATAAAAAAATAAATAAAGCAAGCCTATTATTATTATTATTATTATTATTGTTATTATTATTATAAATACTATTGCTTTTGTTATTAAAATTAATAACAGCAACGTTTATTTATTTATGTCACATGTATCACATGCAATGTGATCGTTTTATGGGATTCAACATTTTAAATGATTAAAGCATAAAAATATAATTATTAATCATAATGATAATATTAATAAACAAATAATAGCTATTATTATTATTATTATAAAAACGGTTGTTTTTGTTATGACTAATAATAATAATTTATTTATTGGTTTGTTTGTTTGTTTCACATTGACTGTAAAAATACAACAGTCGTGTGTGATTTAACATTTTAATTATTAAAGCATAATAATAATAATAACAATATAATTGTTTTATTATTCATAATAACAATAATTCATCAAATAAATCAAAATTTGAACAAAAATGTCGGGAAAACAAAACAGTTTATTATTAATCACAATAACAAACAATAGTACTAATGATAATAAATTAAAATAAATAATACATTGAATAATAAACTAAAATTCTATAAAAAAATAAATAACAGTTATAAGCTTTTAATAACAGTAATAATAATAATAATAAATTAAAATAAATAATACATTGAATAAACTAAAATTCTATAAAAAATAAATAACAGTTATTAGCTTTTAATAACAGTAATAATAATAATAATAAATTAAAATAAATAATACATTGAATAATAAACTAAAATTCTATAAAAAATAAATAACAGTTATAAGCTTTTAATAACAGTAATAATAATAATAATAATAATAATAATAATAATAATAATAAAATAAACACCGAGCGTCTGCCACATGCATACATTTACATCCAGCATCGCAGCACTAAAGCTCTTGATTTTTCTCTTTCGTTTTGTTCCTTTGCACATCCTCTCTTTTTGTTTTACAAATCTTTTTCCATGTCATTATCTACAAATCACCCTCATATGTGCCCGATCCTCCCCATACAGCGTTTCTTCTTCCGGCGTTCGGTGTGTATGTGCGTGTGACAGCAGCCACCTCCATTAATGAGGAGAGATGTGTGCGGGGTGGGACCATGGAGTCCACGGAGGCCCCATCAGCCGGATCGCATGTCCCTAACGAGCAACCTGGCGACTGTGGCCCGGCAGCGGCACTCACTCTCTGTCTTAGACCCCCCCACCCCCCGCTCACGGCCTTCTGTTTCACCTCACCAGCAGAGTTCATCCAGGGGTCACGGCCCTGCCTCGCACTTCCTGTGAGCGAGCACGGAGACGACAACGACTAGTGAACTAAAGGCTGCTGGAAGACGGATAGAGAAAGAGCGAAAGAGAAAGATAAGCGCACTAACCCCGGGGCTGCGTTCGAAATGAAAAAAGTGAAGGGAGAGTGAAAACAGGAGAGAAGGAATGGTATAGAGAGATAAGGAGGAGGCTCAGGGATCAAGGATGAAAAAGAAGGCCAACCTTAAGTGGGAGTGAAGGAGGGGGATCAGATCTGATCTGTAAAAATGAGGGTACAAAGAGGCTAGTATATGAAGGAGGGGGGTTTCCACATCCTCTCCTAAAACTGTAAATCACGTCCTGTGTACACACATACTGTACATGCACACAAATCATGCACTGTACTATACAGTTTACGCTGCTGCGCACACTTTTCAGAGCATGAATAAGAAATGAAGCTGAGCAATGGAGCACAACCTGCGAACATTTATTGCACTTTTATCAAATAAGACAAATGATAAAAACTGAGGTAGGAGAGGTTCTGGATTCTGATTGGTCAATACATTGCAAAATCACACTACAGTAAGAGATAAGTTTATCACTGCAGAGCAGTTCACATAAAAACTCTCAGGAAAAAAAAGCAAAAGCTACAAAAGCTGTTACTTTTGAAAAGCCTTAAAGGTGCATATTAGTACCAAAGGAGTACATATGTGACCCTACACCACAAAACCAGTAAGGGTTGATTTTGTTTTTAACTGAAATCTGAATAAATAAGCTTTCCATTGATGTATGGTTTGTTAGGATAGGACAATATTTTGCTGAAATACAACTATTTGAAAATCTGAGGGTGCAAAAAAAATCACAACATTGAGAAAATCGCCTTTAAAGTTGTCCAAACGAAGTTCTTAGCATTGCACATTACTAATCAAAAATTAAGTTCTGATATATTTACCGTAGGAAATTTACTAAATATCTTCATGGAACATGATCTTAATATCCTAATGATTTTTGGCATAAAAGAAACATTTATAATTTTGACCCATACAATGTATTTTTGGCTGCTTAAGACTGGTTTTGTGGTCCAGGGTTACATATTAGTACCTAAAAGGTACAAAATTGTCCTTTTTGAAAAGTTACTGCACCAGTGACAGCTTTTGTACTTTTTTCCCCCCGAGAATGTAGTATAGCTATCTAAAGGACTGACTTTTTGCTATATAACAAACATAAGCATCTTCCTGTGAGTCACACTGGAGGAAATGTTACCGTACATGTAATATAATATGCAAATGTACCACAATAAATACCTGAGTGCATGAAAAATATTTATATACAGTTGAGGTCAAAAGTTTGCATACACCTTGCAGAATCTGCAAAATCTTCATTATTTTACCAAAATAAGAGGGATCATACAAAATGCTTGATATTTTTTATTCAGTACTGACCTGAATAAGATATTTCACATAGAATATGTTTACATATAGTCCACAAGAGAAAATAATAGTTGATTTTATAAAAATTAATGCGCTTAAAAGTTTATATACAGTTGATTCTTAATACTGTGTTGTTACCTGAATGATCCACAGCTGTGTTTTTTTTTTTTTTTTTTGTTAAGTGATTGTTATTCAAGAGTCCCTGAAAAATCTTTCAGGTCACAAATTCTTTGGTTTTTCAGCATTTTTGTGTATTTGAACCCTTTTTAAGATCCATCCTTTCACACTGAGGACAACTGAGGGACTCATATGCAACTATTACAGAAGGTACAAACACTCACTGATGCTTCAGGAAGAAAAACAATGCATTAAGAGCCAGGGGGTGTAAACTTTTGAACAGAATGAAGATGTGTACATTTTTCTTATTATTTAGTACTGCCCTTCAGAAGATACTTACATGTTTCCCAGAAGACAAAATAAGTTAATTTTACCCTGATCTTCAAATTCAAAAAGTTTTCACTCCCATCTCTTAATGCATCAGTGAGCGTTTGAACCTTCTGTAATAGTTGCATATGAGTCCCTCAGTTGTCCTCAGTGTGAAAAGATGGATCTCAAAATCATGCAGTCATTGTTGGAAAGGGTTCAAATACACAAAAATTTGTGGGACCTGAAGGATCCCTCTTATTTTGGTACAATAATTAACATTTTGCAGATTTTACAAGGTGTATGTAAACTTTTGACTCTTAAACTATATTTTACAGAGTGTTTTTTTTTCTTATTTTAATGTACTGTTTTTATCCTTTCTTAGAGTTGCTACACTGAATTCTGTTGAATTGTATAAAACGACAACTTAAATGTACACTTACAGTATGTATTCCATAAGATTTCTATGCTGTTGATGTACATTACACTTTAAGGTTCATTAGTTAACATTAGTTAAAATGAACTAAAAATGAGCAATACTTCTACAGCATTTATTAATCTTAGTTCATGTTAAATTCAGCATTTACTAATGCTTTATTAAAACCACAAGGTGTGTTTATTAACAGTTAATGCACTGTGAACTAACATGAGCAAACAACGAACAACTGTTTTTAATAACTGTTGTTAAAGATTAATAAACAGTGTAATAAATGTATTGTTTATTGTTAATTCATGATAGCTAATACATTAACAAATGACACCTTACTGTAAAGTTTTACCAAATATTTTACTTTGTACCACAAAAAAAGTAGCTATGGTAGCTAAGTCCCATATAACAGACTGCGTGCAATATCTCAGCCAATATAACTTTCCTTTATATACTCTCATAAGCACCATCACAAAAAGGCTCATTTCTGGAGATAAATATCCCTTGAAAGTCGTTTTCCAGTCACAATATTAAGTCTACAGCCTTTGTCGAAGACCCTAACAAAAATAACTGTGGTAACCTCAGTTTCAGTTAAAATATCATAGTTTCTAGAGTTATTGCTACTCCTGTGAAATTACAATACATTTATAGGCCTACTGCATATCTCTGAAGCAGTGTAAAAGCTTTCTGATTCATACAGTTTGTTTATTTTATGTATGCTGGCAATAGTAAATCACAATAAATTAAAATTGCATGTCCTAAAAGTTTTGGAAATGTGAGCCAGGACCATAAAACCAGTCATATAGCACGGGTATATGTGTAGCAATAGCCAAAAGCTTGCTAAATTAGGTTTGAAAATGATAAAAATTCAAATTAAAAGTGAATATTATCATTTTATTTTTAGGCTTACTATAAATACTATAAATATAATTTTTTTATTTAATACTCTTTAATACCTTTTTATTTTAAAACATAATCGTATTACCACAGTTTATTATTTTGTTAATTATTTTATATATACAGTCAAGCCCGAAATTATTCATACCCCTGGCAAATTCTGACTTAAAATTACTTTTATTCAACCAGCAAGTTTTTTTTTTTGACCGGAAATGACACAGGCTTCTCCCAAAAGATAATAAGACGATGTACAAGAGGCATCACTGTGGAAAAAATATTACTCATCTTTTATTTACATTTGAACAAAAAGTGGCATGTCCAAAATTATTCATACCCTTCTCAATAATCAATAGAAAAGTCTTTATTGGCTATTACAGCAATCAAATGCTTCCTATAATTGCTGCGTCCATCTTTTTGCATGTCTCCACTGGTATTTTTGCCCATTCATCTTTAGCGATGAGCTCCAACTCTTTCAGGTTGGAGGGTCTCCTTGCCATCACCCTGATCTTTAGCTCCCTCCACAGATTCTCAATTGGATTTAAAAATGAAGTCCAATGATATTATCATCACTGTTAAGTACCAAACCAAATCTCCAGGTATTCTTATGAGAACCAAGTTAAAAAACGTATGTGCACCCCTGGTAATAACTGTATTGTTCATTGTTTATTCATGTTAGTTAATAAATTAATTATCGTTAACTAATAAAACCTTATTGTAAAGTGTAAAGTGCACTTTTTTGATGGCAGTAGTGGCTAATACCACAGATTTCCATTATATGCAACTACGATATTTTTGAAAAACTATTGTGGAAAGAGGTAAATTTGTAACTCAATGTCACCCAACAAAAATGTTAATATTCCAGATGAATTTAACCTACAAGAATGTCAATGCACATCACAACAACTCAAAATATCCAGTTTACGTGGGCGAGGAACGCATACGTCCTTGAGCCGCCGCATTAGCCCACGCTATGCTAATGCAGTCATCCCTCACGGTTCCTCCTGTGCAGCTCACATACCTCTGTCTTCCCCATCCAAACCTGACTACCTCCCCACTGCTCTCTCTTTCTCTTTCTCTCACTCTCTCTCTCTCTCACACACACTTCCTTCAGCTGAATTTAAATTGGGTGGAACAGCTGAATTTGTAACAGCGGCGACAGTAATGCTAATGGCGGGTAATAATGGCCGCCTCGGACACGTCAGCATTAGTGAGGGCGCTAGCTGAAATATAGCCCGCGACGAAGATCTAAATCTGCTTAGCATCGATTTTGCTGTTTTGATGAAAATGCACACTGGACCTAGAGGGCTCTCTTAAATCAATTGCGCTCCTCAGAGTGGGACCCCGCGGCAATTTGACGGACAGGCGGCGCAGCGAGTCTCCAGACGGCCTAATCGCGGCTGGGAGCGCTTAACGACGCCGGCGGTGTTCATGTTACACGCAGATATTGTGTATGTATTGAACGCCACGCGTTTACCTGGACTAAGTGAGGAGCGCGAGTAGGTAGAGCGTGTCGAGACCCGGCGTTTCGGTAGCGGACAGGAAGACGGCCCGACTGAGAGGTCGTCTGCGAGCGAGAGAGTGCCCACAATTATCTGACCATAGGAGTTGTACAATTATGAGTGAAATATGGTAATTGCCCGGGCCCAAAGCGATTTCCAGTGATTTATTTTTATGGAAAGCATTTTTTTTTTGGGGTGGTTGGTTGTTCTAACACGATTCAGACATTCGAGCGCCCATATGCTGTGAGTGCCAAGGGTTTATTTGTACCCCGCTGAAGAGACGGGCTCGTGACCTTGCAGTTACCCTTCCATGTCGGCGACCTCCCGGTGACCCCCGCGGGAAGGATAGATGAGCTTCCGTGAAAGAAGGGAGTGAGGGGAACGTCAGAGAGAGGAGCGCGTAACGCCGCGCAGACGCCATTGTCTCCATACCTCCCCTCTCACCCACTTTATCTCACTCCACACACACTTACACACACTTTTACAGTTTATACCTGAAGACATTTAACCAGCTCATTAATTTTAACTAGAGTTGTAAAGGGCACATTTTTAGTGTCTAGTGTTACAAAAAGACATACGCTGCCTACTGTCTAAATATTGTATCAAATGGCTGTGCAGACACACGGGGGAATTATACAGGCCGGCTAAAAAGTACGAGACGTGGAGGTCTGGCTCACACACACACACACACACACACACACACACACACACACACACACACTTTACTGTCACAGTAGCTTTGTGAAGCGTCTCAAAGGAGATTCTTCTGTGGGAGACTGTTAAGGTTTGGTGAATGTGGCAGCCGTAGTTCGTCTTGTTACAACTACAAAACATCACACAGGTACAATGACGAAAGGCGTTTGTCTGAAAACACACATGTGTAGGTTTTATCTGAGCATTTAAAAGAAGAAAAATTGCAAATGAGATCGCTTTAAGTGTTTCTACTAGACAGCATTGAGATTTAATAGAAAGAAATGCGAATAAAAAGACCATCATTTCACGTCTCCTCTGAAGTTTTAGCAGAGATCTCAATAATTTCTCAAACCATACTCAGATCTGCTGATATATTCAAGTCTACAATAAAAAAAACTTATTTTTACTGTTTATAATAATTTTCTCAACAACTGTCTTATTTTCTATAACAGTATAACTACTGTATATTTAGATGTATATGCACAGACTATAACTTGTAAATATTATTTACAATATATTAAATACTTTTTATTGGAGAAAAAAAATCATAAAAAATAATCTATTTGGATTAAAAAAATATTTAAAATGAAAATTAATACATAAGCTGCACGTGTGTGTTTATTTATTTATTTATATTTACTACAACAGCTGTATATTTAAATAGATAAATTTCATTTCATCAGAGAAAATATAAAAAAATACATTAAAATCTTTTTGTATATACTCATGTATATAATAAATAATATATACTAAACATATATATATATATATATATATATATATATATATATATACACATACATACATATATATATATATGTGTATATATATATATATATATATGTGTGTGTGTGTGTGTGTGTGTGTATATATATATATATATATATATATATATACACACATACATACATATATATATATATGTGTGTGTGTGTGTATATATATATATATATATATATACACACACACATATATATATATATATATATATATATATATATATTTACTATATTGTTTTACATTTATCTACATTAAATAAAAAATACTAAAATTTGAATTCAAATTTATTTTAATTAAAATGTAATTATTATATAATAGCATGTAGTGTGTGTTTACTATAACTACTGTATATTATTTATTAGATAATTAATAGACAAATACTTTTTATTGGAGAAAATATAAAAAAATATATAAACATTTCAATTATATAAAATATTTCAACAAAATTCATATATAACAAACAAAATGTATATAACAATATATACACACACACACACACACACACACACACACACACACACACACACACATACATATATAAAAAAAATCTATTTGAATTAAATCAAATGTTTAAATGAAAGTAAAATATAATAAAAAGCATTCTTATATTATAATTATATTGTATTATATTATACAGCATATTTATATTTACTATAACTGCTGCATATTTACTCTATGTTAAATAAATACTTTTTATTGGAGAAAATAACAAATTTAAATATAAAAAATATAAAAATTACAATAAATCTATTAATTACACTATTATAAAATAAATAGCATGTAGTGTGTGTGCATTTACTGTACTATATATTAGTTACTATAAATTAAATGAATACTTCATTGCAGAAAATTAAAAAATTATATTAAAATCAATTTGAATGTTTTGTTAAAAAATATTTTAACAAAATTCATATATAATAAACATCATTCGTGTGTGTGTGTTTATATTTATTTATTTATTTAGATTTATTATAACTGCTGTAAATTTACTCCATATTAAATAGGTAAATAGTTTTCATTGGAGATAATATAAAAATACATTAAAATCTATTTGAATTTAAAAAAAAACTTTATATATAATAAACAGAGTGTGTGTGTGTGTGTGTGTGTGTGTGTGTGTGTGTGTGTGTGTGTGTGTGTGTGTGTGTGCTATAACTACTGTATATTTACAAGTATATATTAAATTGATACACACTTTTCATTAGAGAAAATATAAAAAATTAAAAAATTAAAAATCTATTTGAATTAAAATACAATACTTAAATTAAATTAATATATAATAAATAGCATTTAATGTGTGTGTCTGTGTCTGTATATGTGACCCAGGACCACAAAACCAGTCATAGGTGTCAATTTTTTGAAAATAAGATTTACACCATACACCATCCGAAAGCTGAATAAAAGAAAAATCGATAACTTTGACCCATACAATGTATTTTTGGCTATTGCTACAAATATACTTGTGCTACTTAAGACTCCAGGGTCACATATGTATATATAAAGTGAAAGTGAAAGTGAAAAAAAATATATAGAAAGTATTAAAAAAAACAACTAAAATTTCCTTTAGTTATCTGGAGTCACAAATTTTAATATTCTAAGCAAATTTTCCAAATCACCCAACAGACGCTTTTTCTTTTCTCTACATCTTGCAAAACTCAAATTTCTACTTCGGCTAATCCTTTTTAAATGAAACGAGCTGATGTTGATGTTGACATTTTGAAGATACCATTATTTGCTCCTGCGCTGATAAACAGTGCTATTTTAAAGCGTGCGCCTCTGTGGCTGCGTCTAACCGTGATGTTAAATCACTTCACGTCCCCTGACTAGCTTCTGATTGACTTGAAGCTCAATTAGAGACGATGCCGTTAGTCCCCTGAGTGGGTTTATGTAAATCAGAGCCTCAGATGCTGACAGCACACTATGTATGCGTGTGTGTGTGGGGGGGGGGGGGTTGAGTAGGTGTGCAAATCAAGTGGTGTGCCAGCATGAGTGGTCTAATTAATCAGGGACTGTATGTGCATGTGTGAACCACACTGACAACTCGCTATATATACGGCATGTGTTTGTGTGTGCGAGCGCAGGCGGTGTGTTTCAATATGAACATCCTAATTATCTTTGTCCTCCACTTCTGTGGGTCTAAGTGCGCATGTGGGTTTGTTTTCTTGTCAAATGTCTCGCTGCTTTCTTTGCAGATGTATCTCATAGTGGCTGCATCTGTTGTTAATGCAGAAATTTTGATATTTTGCTGCACTGGTAATAATGCACAGTCAAACCAAAAAATATTTTCAATGTTTTTTACTAGTGGGTGCAGGACACTATAGTTCATTTATGTAAATGAGGATAGCAAAATAATGTGAACTGTGACATATTATACCCAAAAACTCTTCATAAAGTAAAATTGACGAAAATTTGGGACCAAAAATTCAGATACTTTGACCTGACCATGTTTTTTTTTTCTTTAATTGCTAATGTGACCTTTTTAGACCACAAACTGAACAAAGTATTGATACTTTATTGACAGTTTAACTCTGAGTTCTTGTCATATTTTATTACCATTTTCTAAACTATAAGAGGGTCTCTGACTAAATTTTGGATTGACTGTGTCTGATTCACTAAAAAGAACCACTTTCATGTTTTTAAGCCCAGTTCATAAGGACAACTTAATAGAAAGATGTGTCATCCCATTATTTCATGGTACATTCTCTTTTTATTGCATTACATTCTATATAGACAGCAAACTCACATTCACAACTCATGATTCACAAATATGATTTCTTCTGCCGTGGCGCTGAAGATTCAGCAGCGGTAGTTTAGAAACACAAAGCTACAAAACTGAAATTGTTGTCCACACTTCATTCAACATATCTACAAAACTCATTATTTGATATTGACTGGGATTCATCAAATAAACACAGTTGCTTTTCTCTGAGCTCCAACCAGTTGCTGAATTTATGGGCATTTGTTATGAGAAAACCACGCGATACTGACTACAAATTTAGCCAGATCAGTGCCAAAAAGGTGAACATTTTAAAACCATCGTTATGTTTAATATAGGGCCGGGACTCGATTAAAAAATTTAATCTAATTAATTAGAGGCTTTGTAATTAATTAATCGAAATTAATCGCATTTTAATCGCATATAAATATTTGACCTGAGAACAGTGAGAATTAAGATTTTTACATGGATTTTTAGTATACCATTGAATAATGACTGAATACATGAGCTTAAGCAACAAAATATTGTTTATTTTTGTTCAACCAAGTCCAACAGACCAGTGCAATATTGCCATCAAATGTAGCAAGAGGCACGTTCTTTAACGAGTCTTTCATGCCGAGAACTCTGCTCTTGTGTTTGCTTAATTATGCATTTAAACGTTAATGACCAAACCTATCATTATAAATGTTGCTGCACATGGAATATAACGCGGATAACATTTAAAAAAATTTTTTTATCAGGTTACACACTGATTATTTATCACTCAAACCCCTTTCTCTACCTGTCCGTTGGTCGCGGATATCCTCCATGTTTGTAGTTTTTTTTAACACTTTTTATGCGTGTTTGTAGTTCTAATCGAATCCTCGTTCACGGCGCAGTGTGTTGCGGGCAATATTAGCCGTTAAGAGTGTGCATTGATCGTTAAGTAGTAGACCATCCGGGAATCTTTGGAATACCTTTTTAAACATACTACGATTTGGGACATACAATACTATTTAGGACGGACGCAGCTTGTCTGAACCTGAACGCTAGTTGGTGCTCCAGTATAATCGGTCCGCGGAATCTCATCCAGTGAGAAACGTTCCGCGGTGCAAAACTAAGTGCGATTAAAATGCGTTAAAAAAAAATTAACGCGTTATTTTTGTGTAATTAATTAATCTAAATTAACGCGTTAAAGTCCCGGCCCTAGTTTAATATGATCCAGGTAAAACTAGGTTATAATCGGGGTGCACATATGATTTTAGGTCTGGTTCTCATAGTTTTCAATTCTCAATCGGAATAATAGTGCTATTGCAGTAGTCCTCATGTGCGCCCCTACTTATAATGATTGTAATATTTGCTGCTAAAGGCCATTTTGACACTTTATATCAGGACACACAACATTGTAAAACCATGCACCAATGTTCGCAGTAAACATGAGGCTACAGATGTACTAATTTGTTTTGAATCAACCTAGCGCCCTGTACTGATCAAGGCTTACCCGATAGCTGCAACCTGATCTCATGACGAAAATGTACCTGTGGGAATGTCTTCGCAAGATGCGGAATACATAGCAGCATATGTGTTTTTTGACATATTCGATATGAAATTTCCACTGAGTGGGGCAAAAAGAGTGTTAGTTTTTTCCCCTGGAACAGATGAACGTACAACATATGTTTTATGTGACGTTGGTTTTGTATGTGGTTTTTTTTTTTTTATAAAATAATGTACCATCTACACTACACCTAAAGCTACCTGACAGTATGAACAAAGGCGAATGTGACGTAAAAACGCAATTACAAGTATGCTGTTTTAGCTTGTTTATCGATCTCAAATCTTTCAGCTCTTTCATCGTGAGTCATGTTTTTCACAGGACTCGTACTCAAGGATTCCACATCCTAAGTCCAGGTCTGTGCCTACCTGAACAAGCTTGTTACATCTGGAAATCGAAACATTTGGAACTTTAATCATAACTTTGTACGAAAATGATAACAAGTGCTTGTTGTTTTACTGCCTCTATTGTTCATTTCTGTTGAAAACTGCAGTGATATGTACTTATTGGTACGTATTTCTGGTCTTGCGAAAAAGTTCCCACAGTTATGTTTACTCTGTATGCACATCTTTCAGTGGGCATACAAAAGCATGTTCTACAGCAGGGGTGCCCAACCCTGTTCCTGGAGATCTACTATCATACAAAGTTCAGCTCCAACCCTGATCAAACACACCTCAACCAGGTGTCTCTTAAATAGCACTTGATAGTTAGACAGCTGTGTTGAAGCAGGGCTGGAACTAAAGTCTGCAGGTAGGTAGATCTCCAGGAACAGGGAGTTAACTTCCAGAACAAAAATTTACGGATTATTTGATAATTTACTCACCACCTTGTCATCCAAGATGTTCGTCTTTCTTTCTTCAGTCGTAAAGAAATTATGTGTTTTTGAGGAAAACATTTCAGGATTTCTCTCCATATATTGGACTTCTATGGTGCCCCCGAGTTTGAACTTCCAAATTGCAGTTTAAATGCAGCTTCAAAGGGCTCTAAACAATCCCACCCGAGGAAGAAGGGTCTTACCTAGTGAAACAATCGGTTATTTTCTTTTCAATTAATATACTTTTTAACCTCAAATGCTCATCTTGTCTAGCTCTGAGTGAACTCTGTGTATTCCGGTTCAATACAGTTAGGGTATGTCGAAAAACTCCCATCTCATTTTCTTCTCCAATTTCAAAATCATCCTACATCGCTGTTTTCCCTTTTTTTGAAAAAGGCATTTGATGCACGTTCACTTTGTAAACAACGGGTCAGTACTTCTGCCGCAATGTAGGACGATTTTGAAGTTGGAGGAGAAATGAGATGGGAGTTTTTTTCGACATACCCTAACGGAATACACAGAGTTCACTAAGAGCTAGACAAGACTGTTTACTGTTCTTCTGTAAAATAAAATAAAAAAGCTACACAAAAATAATAACAATCATTACAACAGCTCTATTAATACATTTATTATAACATTCTCCCTTGCTAAGCAAGGCTGCATTTATTTGTACATTAAAAACACATGCCTGATTCAAGAAGGGGGTCTTAAAAATGGCCAAAGATATTTTTTTACTAACTTATTAATTTCAAGTTAAATTGTGCTTTGTTGGTAGGCTATAATGTCTACTAGAACGTAAAAATGTTCAATATTAAATATTTTGTAATGTTTTGTTTTGGTTTTTTTTCTTTGAAAAGCAAGACAAAACTGTAAAAAGCAAATATTGGCCATTTAATTTATGCAATGGTGAAAACTGGCAAAATACATGGGGGGAAAACACAAAAAACCGTGTTCGGTTTGGCTTCAGCTTCGGCCAAGAATTTTCATTTCGGTGCATGCCTAATTTAAACTGCATTTTGGAAGTTCAAACTCGGGAGCACCATAGAAGTCCACTATATGGAGAGAAATCCCGGAAATTTTCCTTAAAAAACAATTTCTTCACGATTGAAGAAAGAAAGACATGAACATCTTGGATGACAAGGGGGTGAGTACATTATCTGTACATTTTTATTCCGGAAGTGAACTGCTCCTTTCACCTGGTAGCTGAATTCTTTATGAAGTTATAAATAACATAATAAATAAGAAATAAGAATGTATTAAATTGTGTAGTGTTGCCATATGTTAATTAGTAGAGAATTTAAATATACATTTTGTTATCTTGCCACATTTGTGGTACGTCTTGAAACGCACGTTCACATAAACACCGTATCGGTTCGTACTTGTATTAGTGTTTTGAACGCAAACCATCTTTCAGCAGCATTACAACCACTGGAATGAGTCTAAACAAATAGCCATATTACAGCGGAAATTGAAACCCCCGCAGAGCGTGCGCACACACCTGACACCTCGACACAAACCCACCTCACCAGTTAACGCGGATAACCGGGCCGATCCCAGCGTTTTTTAATGCACTCTCTGAGACTGAAGTGCCTCCTGGCCTGCC